>NW_004955422.1:13197742-13205090 GCF_000276665.1 Chinchilla lanigera | reverse complement strand
AAAAAAAAAAAAAAAAAAAAAAAGAAAAACCAATTACTCCTGCAAAGTAAAGAGAAAAAGTATATTTTTTCCTTCCTTAAAAAAGTTACTATAGGACAGTCAAGGTCAAATTTGCTGTTCTCTTTTATCACAAATTACCAACAAGGTCCTGACCTAGGAATCAAAAGCAGACTGTCAGAATTTAAAACTGTGAGGCAAGCTAAATCATACACGGTTCTTAAAAATTAATAATGGAGAATTATCCAAATAACAAAGAAGCTTGTGTTTAGTGACTGTACGTTGCTGATTTCAGAGAAGAGGCATTACACACTCATGGCATTTTACCTAGTGTGCTATACAAAGTTAAGTTTGACCCATTTCCAAAGAGATTGCACAGTCTGTGAAGTGGCTGAGTTAGGACATCCTTCCTTACATAGTTTGGGGTCTTACTATAAAGAAAGGTGCAGCAAATCCAGATCTGAAGGACAAGATGAGCATAACCAGTATCCACCACTTGTTTTCCACTGAAAATGGTGAGTTCTCCCAGGGCACTCCTCCCAGTGGCTCTGACCACAGCTGTGAACTTCTGGTCGCTCTGTTAAGCATGTGCTCTTAGAAGCCCTATGAAAGGCATGGAGACCCACGCAAAAGAAATGCCCAGTCAAAGTCCTCTTGTTCTTACTACCTTGCACTCTATCAAGATTTTAAGATAAAAATTCTTCAAACCATTTATTTTCTTTTAATTTATAGTGAATTATAAAATTCCAGTTAGGATCTGGTCATGGTGGCACACACCTATAATTCCTGCACTTGGGAGGCAGAGGCAGGAGGATCACCTCTTGAGTTTGATGCCAGCCTTGGCTACATAGTGAGTCAAAACCAGTGTGAATGACACAGGGAGACCCTGTCTAAAAAAAAAAATTCCAGCTGTGCACAATGGTGCAGCCTTTAATCACAGCACTTGGGAGCCTGAGGCAGGAGGATTGAAAGTTTGAGACTCAGCTAGACAATCTTGAGAGACTCTTAAAGGAGTGAAGGTGGAGGATGGAAGATGTAGCTCGGTGTAAAGGCCCTGAGTACAAAAATTCAGTCAAAGTTACTGTCAGCATGTGTGCTACCTTAACTAGTTTTGATTGTGAAACACTGACTTCATTCTTTATTTTACATGGAAAAATCTCAAAAAACATTTTTAAATCCTTTAACACCTCATTTTGATTCTATTGGTTACTGACGTTGTTCATTTTAGTATTTTCCACAAAAAAATTTCAGATTATATTGCACACCTAAAGGACGGTTCTTACACTGTACTACTTTATTTTGTTACTGTTTTGTGTGTACGTGTGTTGTGTTTTGTTTTGTTTTGCAGTACTGGGGACTGAACCCATGGAGTGCTGAGCTACATCCTCAACCTAATTGATTGACTGACTGGCTGACTGATGACTGATTGAGACAAGGACTTGCTAAGGTGTCCAGGCTGGCTCAGATTTGCAATACCCCACCGCCCAAAGAAGCTGGAATTAACGGTGTGCCACCGTGCCCAGCTACCTCTTACCTTGTTCTTTCTAGTAGTATTTTTTAATGTAATTTTTTTTAAATCTCAGAACCTTTTTTTTTTTTTTTTTCTCAGAACCTTTCTAAACTCAATTATTTAACCTGATCCTACTCCAGGAAAATGAAAGCTGATTCTTGTACTCTTGTTTTCCAAATAGAAATATTTTATTAGTAAAAAAATAGTAAAGCTGCTCCTGCTTGCTTAAAAAGTCAGCAGTGTGGAAAAGTATAAACAAAGGGATATAAATTACTGAGTCTTAATATTGGCCTAAAAAATGGTCTAAAACATGCTTTTAGTTCCCAATTGGGTATGAGTTAAAAGACTTGATATTATGGATTGCCCCTTTTCTGTGGTGTAACTTTAAGTCAATTCTTAGTTTTTAAGATTAAAAAAAAAAAAATTTTAAGGTAAAATCAGAATGATCTGGGTTCTTGATCACTTAAAGTTATATATATATATTTCTGTTCGTCAGCTAGGATGAATAATTTAGAGCTGACTGGTTTCAAATTAAAGGAGGATACAATTACCTGCTGGTCTGTTGTTAAACCTTATCTATTTGGTGATGTGAATCAGGAGTCAAGAAATGGCTTTACAAAAACAACTTGTGTTTTATGCACAATTTACCTGTGATGCTTCATTGTTTTTCCCAAAGTAAGAACAAATTTTACATTAAATTGACTCCTTTAATACAAGGCAACAATGAAGATCCTTCTCCCTTGTGCCCTTCCCTCCCACACCATCTCCATGGCTTTTGATGGCTTTCACCCTTTATTCACCGACCCCTCCTGACTCCTGCCCTGCCTGCCCGCTGGTGGCCCAGTGCTGAGGATCCTCTTTGAATTCCTTGAGTGTGTACTTTTCCCTTTGCCCCTAGCTCCTCATGTTGCTGTTGAAATCTTCTTCCTCGCCTCATTATTCTTCAGATCTCACGTTAGCAGTGCCTCTACCGGCCCAGACTAGATTTTAATCCTCTAGAGCAAGAGCCGGGCGTGGTGGCGCATGCCTGTAACCCCAACACTCAAGAGGCTGAGGCAGGAGGATCGCTGCGAGTTCAAGGCCAGCCTGGGCTACAAAGTGAGCTCAAGGCCAGCCTGAACTGCATGGCGAGACCCTGTCTCAAAAAGACAAAAAAAAAAACCTAAAAAATGCTTCTGCCAGCTGACTTATCACAAGCGGAGTATGCAGTGAAGGAGCAGATATTTGGGGGTCCGGGAAGGCCTCGTGGATGTGCTGGGGACTGCGCCTGCCCCTGGAAGGTTAGAGATTTGGCTGCTGGAGGAGGAAGGAGCCATGCTGACTTAGCTCATTTTCAAGAGAATGTTTCCTTCCTCATCCTACAAGTGACGTAAGAAGAGCTTTTTAAGATGCTCCTGTTCTTTGATTCTAGATAGACTGCATTACTGGGAGAAGTATAAGAATTGAGTATTCGAAAAGCAGTGTAAAGCTGGGCAGACTGATGCACGCCTGTAAGCCCAGCACTCAGGAGGCCGAGACAGGAGGATCACTACAAGTTTGAGGCGAGCCTGGGCTACATAGACTTTTGTGTCAAACCAAGATGATGATGATGATGATGATAAAAACAGTGTAGCAAAACAGTAAGAATGGAAAGGTCTTACTGCATTTTTAACTATTTGGCAAATCAATAGCTCTTTTATACATAAACATACACACATCTCTAAGCAGTGCTTCATTTCTTTTGTGACACCAGTAAAATACTACCTATAATCATGCTGTGTTTTCTGGTCAGCTATGAAGTGCTTAGAGTCTATATCCACAGTCTTCGTCCTTGCATCTCCAACAGCACAATGTATTTCACATAATAGATACTTACAGGTATGGACAAGGGCTAATCAAAAAATAGTGTGTAATAATTTTTTTTTTTTTCTCTTCTTGAGACAGGGTCTTGCTATGCAGTTCAGGCTGGCCTTGACCTCACTTTGTAGCCCAGGCTGGTCTCAAACTCACAACAATCCTCCTGCCTCAGCCTCCTGAGTGCTGGGATTACAGGCGTGCGCCACCATGTCCAGTTCTTGCCCCTTTTTGTAGCATCTCTGGAAGTCGTCTTTCCTGAGTGTCTTTACCAGCTGGGATCAAAAATAGTGACTGCTGCAGCCCAGTGCCATCCAGTGGAACACTGGCTCATAAACACACCATGATCTGTCCTCACCCCTTTTGTTCACTAGATCTCACGCTGTGACTTCTGTCTCTTCCCCAAGTCAAAATGATCATCAGGTAAATGTTTTCAGTTGATTCAGGACTTGGAGGCGGCCATGACAGCAGAACTAAAGATAGTCATAAGGGGCTGGGAATATAGCTCAATGGAATCGCGCCTGCCTGGCAAGCACAAGGTCCCAAGTTCTATGCCTGGTACAAAAAAAAACCCAAAAAAACAAAATAAAGATACTCACTCATAAAAGGGGCTGGAGATTTAGCTCAGCGGCACAGTGCCTGCCTGGCAAGTGTGAGGTCGTAAGTTCGATTCCCGGTACCAGAAAAACAAACAAAAAAGATCCTCATAAAAGAAGACTTCAGCATTGCTTCAGAAAGTGGCAAGAACAATGGGGTGGGTTCAAAATGAGGGAGTTTTCTGAGTGGGATCAATGACAATGTGTCAGTGTAATAAATTATACAATTTTAAATATTCACTCTAGCTTGGCGTGGTGGCTCACGCCTGTAATCCCAGCACTCAGGAGGCTGAGGCAGGAGGATTGTTGCAAGTTTGAGGCCAGCCTGGGCTATAAAGTGAACTCAAGTCCAGCCTGAACTGCATAGGGAGATCCTACCTCAAAAAAAAAGACAAAAAAAAAAAGTCTCCACTCTTGTCTCAATTAGTTCAAGATACTCAGTTGTTATTCCCCACTTTCCCTTTCCATCTTTAAAGAAAATATGTCTCTTAGAATACCCATCCTTTTCATATCGCACTTTTTTTCTCACTGTGCTTCCTGTCCAAACACCAGGGTTCATTCTCTCATGCAGTATTTGGTTTCCATTGAATCCGTGGAAGTGAATGCTTCCATCAGGCAGCAAGGGCATCTGAGCAGTAAAGGAAGAGAATTCAGAACACAACAGCCTTGGGGGCTGGGGATTTAGCTCAGCAGCATAGTGCCTGCCTGGCAAGCGTGAGGTCATGAGTTCGATCCCAGTACCGAAAAAACAAACAGTGCAACAGCCTCCCACAAAGAATTCGGCTGTACAATGAAATTTAAAATTAGTTTTGTTTACATAGACTCTTTTTCAACGACTTAAAAACTTTATGGACTAATCAATAGGTCTAAATGTCACTCCTGCATTGAGTTTATCACATTATTTGACTTAAGTAGAAGTCAGGAAATTAGCGTTTTTCACAGCTGATACTAATATAAATGCATTGCTATTATCACAGCAGTTTGTAAACAATACCTATTTATTAGCTTTCCTCTGTTGCTGTTACAAAATACCTGACACCTGCAATTTAAAGGAAGTACAGCTGGGCATGGAGGTGCACGCTTGTAATCCCAGCACTTGGGAGGCTGAGGCGGGAGGATTGTTGCGAGTTTGAGACCAGCCTGGGCTACAAAGTGAGCTCAGGGCCAGCCTGAACTCAAGAGCAAGACCCTGTCTCAAAGACAAAAACCCAAAGAAACAAAAAATGAAGTACTAAAAATTAAAGGAAGTATGGTTTAGCCAGGCATGATGGCTCATGCCCATAATTTTAGCACCCTGAGAGGCGGAGGCAGGAGAATCACAGGTTCGGGCCTAATATGGGTAACTTAGCATGACATTGTCTCAAAATAAAGGGATGGGGATATAGCTCAATGGGAAGGCCCAGAGTTCAACTCTCTCTACTAAAAGGAAGAGGAAGAAAAAGAGGAGGAGAGGTTTAATTTGGTTCAGTTTCAGAGAGTTCAGTCCGTGGCATGGCAGAGGGGTGTGGCGAAACAAAGTGCTGAATTCATAGTGGCCAGGGAAGCAGACAAGGGGAACAGAACCATAGAGGAAGGGGCCAGGGACCACATATAGTGCCCAAGCTAATGCCTCCATGACCACCCAGAAATGTGCTTGCTTTATTCATATATTTTTGGTACCAGGAATCGAACTCACAACCTTGTACTTGCCAGGCAGGGGCTGTGCTGCTGCACCCCACCCCCAGCCCAAAATATGCCTTATTAATCCCTTGGCAACTGTCAAGCCAATCAATATGACAATCCAATTTAACCCTCACACATACTGAAGCATGATTCAAAAGTATCACAAAGAACTGGGCAGACAGTGCACACCTGTACTCCCTGGTACTTGGGAGGCTATTGTGGGAAGACTATGTGAGCTTACAGTTTGAGAGTAGCCAGGGCAGCACAGTGAGACTCTACTCAAAACAGACCAAAACAAAAATGTGGGTGTGATGGCACACATCCGTAACTGTAGTACTTGGGAGCCTGGGGCAGGAGGATTGCCTTGAGACTAGCCCTGGGCTAAATAGTGAGTTCAAAACCAGCCTGGACTGCATAGCAAAATCTTACCTCAAAAAATAAAGAAAAATAAATTGTAAAACAAAAACTTATCTTAAGTATGCCCATACTGCTCATAAACAAAAATTCTGCCTTCCAAAGGAGAAGTATGTGGTTATCACCATGACCACATCAACTGGGTCTTACCATATTAGTTTGCTCAGGCCGCTGTAACAAAACAGGACAGAGGGGGTGGCTGAAACAATAAATTTATTTTCTCAGTTCTAGAGGCTGAAATTCCCCGACAAGACTGGCTGGCAGAGGCTGTTTCTGGCAAGGACTCTGGCTTGCAAACAGCAGCCTTCTCTCCATCCTCAGATGACAGAGCAAGCTTCTAGAGTCTCTCAGCACATGGCCTTATTTAGAAATAAGAGTGTTTGCAGATGCAATGAGGTTAAGAATCACAAGATCATATCACCGTGGGTTTTCCAGGTTGGTCCTAGCTCTAATGACAAATGCCCTGGTGAAAGATGAGAGACAATGGGGCTGGGGATCTAGCGCAGCAACACAGCGTCTGCCCAGCAAACGCAAGGTCGTGAGTTCGATTCCTAGTACCGGAAAACAAACAAACAAACAAGAAAGATGAAAGACAAAAAGGCAGATGAGAAGGTGAAGATGCAAGAGAAGAGATGCAGGCAGATTGAAGTTATGCAGCCACTAGAAAGTAAGATAGATAAGATTCTCCTCTAGGTCCTTCGGAAGAAGTATGGCCCCTATACCTTGACTTTGGACTTCTGGTCTCCAGAACTGTGAGGAAAGCAATTTCTGTTGAAGTTTGTGGTAATGTGTTTGGCAGTCCTAATAAACTAATACGCTATGTACACATCAACCAAAAGAAAACTCTATGGGTTTTATTACAGTAGTTCTTGCTTTTCCAAGGGGGTGGAGTATATACCAAGACCCCCAATGGATGTCTGAGACTGTGGCCAGGACCAAATCCTACATATAAGTTACAATGGTACTTTGGATTATTGTTAAGTAAAGTTACTTGAACACAAGCACTACATATCACAGCAGTTGGTCTGATAACCCAGCTAGCTACTAAGTAACTAATGGGCTAGTACCATATACAACATGGATACAATGGATAAAGGGATGACTCACATCCAGGGCAGCACAGAGTAGGAATTTGAAAGATTTCATCATGCTACTCAAAACTGTGCAATTTAAAATTTATGAGCTGGGTGTGGTGGCGCAAGCCTATAATCCTAGCACTTGGGGGGCTGAGGCAGGAGGACTGTTGCAAGTTCGAGGCCAGCCTGGGCTACAAAGTGAGCTCAAGGCCAGCCTGAACTACATAGCAAGACCCTGTCTTTAAAAAGACCAAAAAAAA
>NW_004955422.1:13177511-13197642 GCF_000276665.1 Chinchilla lanigera | reverse complement strand
CCAGTACAACAAAGACTCATATATGAATTTTTTTTTTGAGAGTGGGTCTTACTATGCCATCCAGGCTAGCCTTGAACTCACTATATAGCCCAGGATAACCTTGAACTTGCAATCCTCCTGCCTTAGCCTTCCGAATGCTAGTGTTACAGGTGTGCACCACCCCACCCAGCTGAAATTTTTTTTTTTTTTAATTTTTAGTTTTTTTGGACTGTGTTTGACAGCAGATAATTGAAATTTTTGGAAAGTAAAACTGCATATAAGGTGGGACTACTGCGCTGTCAAAGTAGCTTACAAAGCAAAGACTACTATCAGGATTAAAATCATTTCACAATGGCAGCAGGGTCAGCTTCTTAAGAGAATACAACAACCCTCATAATTTTGTTACCCTCATAGAGCTCCAAGATACAGGAAACAAGAGCTGAAATAACAGAAAGGAGGAGGGGCTGAGGATTTAGCTCAGCGGCACAGCGCCTGCGTAAAGCACGCTCCTGAGTGTGTGTGTACGGGCCATGGAGGTGTGACTTCGAGGTCCGTAATTGGCCTCTGGGCCCTTTCTCTGTGACGCTGTTCCCTGCACTGCTCCCTGGCCAGCGTGAATCAAGCAGATTTGTTCCTCTCCTCCTCCCCCAACCCCTCCATCTTTGGTCCCCTTCCTGTTTGCAAAAGATCTAGCTCCCTGCTTCTTATTGCCTATCTTTTTTTTTTTTAACTGCCTACCTCTTATTTTATTTTTACATTATTTATACTTTGGGCTTCTCATCTAAGAAAAGTTATATGATTTTTTTTTAACCTTGCATGTCTGATTTATATCATGTAACATTGTGGTCTGAGGTGCACCCATTTTCCTACAAACGTGTCCTTCATGTGTATAAATACCACATTTCTTTTATCATTCATCTGTCGATGGATACATAGACTGTTTCTAATAAGCTTTAGCGACTGTGAGTTGTGCCGCTATAAACATGAGCATGCATGTATCACTGTAATTTGTTGTCTGTAACTCTTCTGGGAACATACCAAGAAGGGGAATAGCTGGGTTGAAGAGAATTTCTAGTGTTCATTTTTTTGAGGAATCTCCGTACTGATTTCCATAGTGGTTGTACCAGTTTACATTCCTGTCAATAACACAGAAACCTCCCCACCCCCTAAAGCCTCTAAAACAAAAAAACACCCAAAAAGAGCCAGGTACAGCGGCACATACCTGTAATCTCAGCACTCCAAAAAAACAGTAACGAGCCGGGAGTGGTGGTGCACTCGGGAGTCTGAGACAGGAGGATCATTGCGAGTTCGAGACCAGCCTGGGCTACAAAGTGAGCTCAAGGCCAGCCTGGACTGCATAGCGCAACCCTGTCTCAAAAAGACAAAAAAAGAAAAATTATACATATGTACTATAAATTTTAATCTTAAAGGAAACAGAATCTGATTTTTTAAATGAGATCAACAGAACCTTCCTCAACTGGAAATGAAGGCTTTGCTGAAATAAACATGTTAGCATAGCCAGTGGGGTTTTTTTTGTTTTTTTTTTGTTTTTTTTTTTTAAATATATTAAGGCTACAAAAATGTGCATCCAGTTCTTTAGAAAAAAGAAAGATTTTGTTATTGGGTTGAGAATTGCTTGTTCTGAACTTTGAAGTCACAATCTAACTTACAGCCCACTTACTGTTTAAAAGCATAGTTAGGGGCTGGGGATTTAGCTCAGCGGCACGGCACCTGCCTGGCAAGTGCAAGGTTGTGAGTTCAATCCCCAGTACCGGGGGAAAAACAAAACTACTGTAGTTATACACGCTATTATGTTCCTGCCTTAAGTGACACATATATGTGTTTTATTCAAGAAAGCTGATGATTAGCTAGGGAAACATAATTTACTATTTCTTCACTGCCTATAAATACATCAGCTCCCCATTACTGTTCATCATAAACACTTTTATTTTTTGGCCAGCTAGAATAGAATATTTGTAATTTATTACCTAGTTTATTAAGCACCTAGTTAATAAGGTGTTCTGCTTTTCAGATATGTAAAGCAATAAAAGCTAGCATGAAAAGCCAGGCATGGGTGCACAGGCTTTATTTACCCCACTCTGGGAGGCTGAGGCAGGAGGATGGCAAATTTGAGACAGGCCTATGTAACTTAGCAACTTGGGGAAATCCAGTTTCAAAAACAACAACAAAAAAAGAGCTGGGCCGGGCATGGTGGTGCACACCTGTAATCCCAGGAGGCTGAGGCAGGAGGATCATTGTGAGTTCGAGACCAGCCTGGACTACAAAGTGAGCTCACAGCCAGCCTGAACTGCATAGCGAGACCCTGTCTCAAAAAGACAAAAATAAATTAATAAATAAATAAAATAAAAATAAAGACACAGTCCTACTATAGAATCTAGTTTGGGAGTTGTCCTCAAACTCCCAAACATTCTGCCTCAGCCTCCTCAGGCAGGAGGGATTACTGGAGTGTCCCAACACACCCAGCCTAAGTATTATTAAAAATCTTATTTAATAGGATAAAAGTGATCAACTCAGGCGTGATGCATGCCTGTAATCCCAGCACTGGGGAGGCTGAGACAAGTGGATCACCCTGAGTTCAAGGCTAGCCTGGGCTACATAGTGAGTTCAAGGCCAGCCTGTACTACATAGACCCTGTCTCAAATAACCAAAATAAATAAATAAATAGAAATATGTAAAAGTGATTAAAAAATTTGTAATAAATATGTCCCAAAGTTGTCCCTCAAAGTCACCATATTGAGTCCACATATTTAAAAGTTTTCACTATGCATTGGTCTTTATATGCTTTTAAGGCAAAAGCTCACAAAATGCTGTTTTCTGTTAAGATAAAGTTTATCTACCATAAAATTCACCTTTGAATGTACAACTCAGTTGCTTGTGGTATATTTACTATGTTTCGCAACTATTCCCCCTAATAACCGAACATTTTCATCATCCTAGAAAGGAATTCGGTGTCTGTTAGTAATCATTAACCATTTCCCGCTTCCCTCTGTCCCTAGGAGCCTCTCGTCTGCCTTCCAGCTCCGTGGATCTACCTCGTGCAGACATTTCACACAGATGGTATCCTATGCAATGTGTGGTCTTTCACTCAGTGAAACATTTTCAAAATTTACTCATGTTGTACCCTCTACTAGTACTTAATTTTTTTTGTGGGTAGTACTAGGAATCAAACTCAGAACCTTGGGCTTTTCCAAAAAAAAAAAAACAACAAAAAAAGCTGGGCATAGTGGTGCAGGCCTGTAATCCCAGCACTTGGGAGGCTGAGGCAGGAGGATCGTTGCAAGTTCAAGACCAGCCTGGGTGACAAAGTGAGCTCAAGGCCAGCCTGAACTGCATAGCGAGACCCTGTCTCAAAAAGACCAAAAAAAAAACCACCTTGGGCTTTCCAGGCAGACGTTATGCCACTGAGCTGTATCTCTAGTCCCCAGTGCTTAATTCAACTCTTTGATTAAAACCTTCTATATAGATATGCCACATTTGGTTTATCTGTTCATCAGTTTGTGAACATTTGTGTTGCTGCTACTTTTTAATTATTATAAATAATATTGCTTTGAACATTTGTTTACAAGCTTTGAACATATTATTTGGACATGTTACTTCCATACTCTTGGGTATAAATCTTGGCCTAGAATAACTCTTGGGTTTTTTTTTGGTGTTTGTTTATTTATATGTTTATTTTGTTTTGAGACAGAGTCTCTGTGTAGTTCAGGCTGGCCTTGAACTCACTGTGTAGCCCAGCCTGGCCTCAACTCACAGTGATCTTCTTGCCTCAGCCTCCCAAGTGCTGGGATTACAGGCGTGTGTTGGCACACCGGGCTCCAAGAATGTTTTATAGGGCCAAATCATGAGGCGGATACAATATGGGTCAAACTATAATCAACTAATAAGACTGCAAGTATAGCCATTTAGCTAGTATTGATCCAATAGTGAAGCAGGGCACGTAGCAAGGGCATAACATTATTAACCTTGGTCAATAATCCATAGTTTTAGTTTTAGTAGTCTTATTCTTAGGGGGTGGGATAAGATGGCTCAGCCCTAGTAAGATAATGGCTTATTTCATTGGAAAATTCCAAAAGAGTGGTATCAATTACAGGACAATCTCAAACTTCTATTTATCCTTACGGAAGTATGTGAATCTGGTCATTGTGACTTTAATCCCCAGGTCTTGCCTCCTTCAGATGCACCTCCGCCTACAGTTTTGATGTGTCCTCATCTTCTGCACTGACTCCCTTGAGGGCCTGGCCCTCCCTGCTTGCCTATTTGTGTGTGTGTGTGTGTGTTTTGTTTTTCTTCTGGTATCCGGAATCGAACTCACGACCTTGTGCTTGCCAGGCAGGCACTGTGCTGCTGAGCTAAATCCCCAGCCCCCTGCCTGCCTATTAATTGCTATCTAACTTAGCTGCTTATAATAGAGACAGGGTCTCACTAAATCATTAAGTAGCCCAGGCTGGGCTTGAATTTGTAATCCTCCTGCCTCAGCTTTCCAGGGTGCTGTGATTACAGGTGTGCACCCCCATGCCCACTTTTATGGACTAATGATTTTTGACAAGCATGCCGAGATCACACTAAATGTGACTGTCACCTAAGTAGTGTTTGGAAAACTAGATATCCACACAAAGATCTTTACCTTACACCATGTAGAAAAAATTAACTCAAAATGTATTAATGGCCTAAAGGTATGGCCTAAAACTGTAAAGCTAGATGAAATCATATTGCTCTGCCATAAAGAGAGATAAATTTGAGTCATTTGTAGGAAAATGGATGCGCCTTGAGATCATGATGTTGAGTGAAATAAGTCAGATACACAAGCTTAAGTACCGCGTGGTTTCTCTCATAGGGAAACCCAAAGTATAAATAAAAAGCAAAAACAAAAGATGGATAGGAGCTGGGAATTTAGCTCAGCGGCACAGCGCCTGCCTGGCAAGCGCAAGGTCGTGAGTTCGATTCCTGGTACCAGAAAAAAACCAAACCAAAAAAAAGGATAATAGGAAGTAAGGAGATAGATCATTCTCAAAGTGGAAGGGATCAAGGGATGGAGGGAAGGGGGAACTAAGGGGTGGGGAGTGAAGGCAGGAAATGAGATGTTCCAGCTCCAAGTAAGGAATGTGAACATGTACTGCAAACACGTATGAAAAACGAAAAGGAGGAGATCAAGGGATGGGTAGAAAGGGACGAGGAAGGGAAGAGAATGAAAAAGGAAGCAAGATGTGCTGTGCCGCTTCCTCACAAGTAGTCGTTATGGAGGACAACATGTGCTAATCAATAAAGAAAAAGAGAAAACCTGGAAGAAATGAGGGGAGAGCTTCATGTCACTTGGCAAGGATTTCTTGGATGTGATACCAAAGCACAGGCGACGTGACAGATGGGGCGACATCAAACTTAGACTTCTGCACATCGGAGGAAACAAAAGGGCAACGTCAACCCTGGGGGCAGGCTTGCAATTCGTAATTATAAAATATATAGTGAGAGAAAATAATTGCAAATCATAAATCTGATAAAAGGTTAATGTTCGGAATAGATAAAGAAGTCCTACAATTCAACAATAAAGTAAAAAAAAATAATAATAATAAAGTAACCCAATTTAAAAATGGGCAAAGAATTGGAATACAGTATCATTCCAAAGAAGATAGACACATGGCCACAAGCATAAGAAAAGAGCTCAACATCACCCTTCATTAAGGATATGCAAATCAAGTGGTAAAGAAAGAGAAAGAAAAAGTGTTAGCAGTAATGTAGAAAAATAAGGAGCCTAGCCAGGTGTGGTGGCGCCTGCCTGTAATCCCAGCACTCGGAAGGCTGAGGCAGGAGGACTGTTGCAAGTTCGAGACCAGTCTGCGTTGCAAAGTGAGCTGAAGGCCAGCCTGAACTACATAGCGAGACCCTGTCTCAAAAGAAAAAAAAAAAAGAAAAAGAAAAGAAGGAACCTGTGTGTTGCTGATGGGAATGTAAAATAGCTTGGCCACTACACAAAACAGTATAGAGGTTTCTCAAAAGACTAAGCATAGAAATATGTATGATTCAGGAATCTCATCCAAAAGCTCTGAAGAGCGAATTGGTGTTGTTATTATTTTCAGGGCTAGGGATTGAGCCTTAGGCTTCCACATGGGCAAGTGTTCTACCTCTGAACTACACCGCCAGCTCTGAACAGGGAATCTTGATGGGTTCTTTCCATACCCATATTAACTGCAGCATTATTTACAATAGCCAGAAAGTGGAAGCAGCTCAGATGCTCCCTGACAGATGAATGGATAAAGAAAATGTGATACGTCCATACAGTGGAATATTATTATTGAGTCTTTAAAAGGCGGGGAGGGGGAAGAGCTGGCTACGCAGTGAGTCTGTAGTTCTAGCTACTCAGAAGGCTGAGGCACCAGGACTGCTTGAGCCCAGGATTTCAAGGTCAGCCTGGGTGACATAGCAAGACCCCATCTCAAACACAAAAACAGAAAAATTGAGACAGACAGACAGACAGACACGAAGACAGAGAGAAGGAGAGTAATAAAATCTCCCTGGGGTTAGTGGTGTAGCTCGACAAGAAGCCCTGAGCTGGATCCCTAAGCACCACCAAAAAAGAAAAAAAAAAAAAAACAAGCTACAAAGGACATTTTTCACTCATTACTGGTTTACACTGCTAAACAGGTGTGTGTGTGTGTGTGTGTGTGTGTGTGTGTGTGTGTGTGTGTTTTGGTGGATTTAGGATCATGCCAGAACAGATTGGTGAATCATAAACTTTCTGTTCTGTTTTTGGCCTTGTGACTGGCTCAGACAAGTTTTATCTTAGACCAGTTTAAATCAAATGAAATTCTTCCCATATACTAAACATAATACGAACTAGACACACGTGTTTTAGAAATAATCAATGGAAGTGACTTTAAGCATTATGTAAGTGGAGAAAAAAAAAACAACACTGCAAAAATTGCAATCTGGATGGCTGCCGGTAGTTTTATAATGGGGGAGGGGGAGAAAAGAGCCCGAAGGCTATGCAGCTGTGCACTGATTAATCAGAAAGCGCTGAAAGAAACTTCCGTTCACATTATGAACTGTCTGTGATAACTTGCTAGTTATGAGAGCATTTTACAGCAATTTTTTTGTTTTATTTTTATTTTTTGAGACAAGGTCTCGCTATGCAGTTGAGCTCACTTTGTAGCCCAGGCTGGCCTTGAACTCGCAACGAACCTCCTGCCTCAGCCTCCTGAGTGCTGGGATTATAGGCGTGCGCCACCATGGCCGGCTACAGCAATTTTTAGCGTTTCCTAGATATTAAATTTATAAAGATACAAAGCTGACATATATTATGTGTTTGTTTTTGTTGTTGTTCAGTGTTGGGGATGTAACCTAGGGCCTTGGTCATGCTCAGCAAACTCTATTACTGAGCTACACCCCTAGCCAAAAAGCTGCTGTTTTTAAAGCTCTATAGCAGTGACCTCTCATGTCCCACCCACCAAACACGGCCCCTTAGGGTCACAGCTTTTAAGTACGTACTCCCTGAAACAACCACATATAGGTGTTTTTTCCAATAAGCTAACAAGTAAATTTCCAATTAACCACCATTCTGATTTTTTCTTTTTCGTGTGTGTGTGCTGGGGGTTAAACTTAGGGCCTTGTGCCTGCCGGGAAGAGCTCTACCATTGAGCTACGTCCCCAGGCCCGCCATTCTAATTTATATACCCGGATCACACAAGCCCCAGAAGACATTTATTAGACTGCAGAATCCCCGTGAGCTCGAAAGAGAGTGGGAATCTGCCAATTGATTTATTGGTCTCTAAGGCCACTCACCCTTCCGGGGTTTGTTTTGTTTTGTTTTGTTTTCCGGTACCAGGAATCGAACTCACGACCTTGCGCTTGCCAGGCAGGTGCTGTGCCGCTGAGCTAAATCCCCAGCCCCCTCCTTTCGGAGGGGCCTCAACACTGGATCCCTGGATTCTCTGCCTCGACTTCCCAAATAACTAAGGCACTTCCCATCGACAGCCCCTGCTCTGCATCCCCGCCCTCGCTTCAACCCTCCTCTTTCCACCGCACTGTGGTTTGCAGAGGAAACCAGCTCACCTGACTCAGCTACCCGGGAATCAACAGATTTCCGTGGCAGCCACCCCTGCGGTCTTTCGCTGCTGCCTCCGGTGACCTCTAATACTGCTCTCCTGGGTTAGAGAAGAATTTGTCCTTTCCAGAGAGGGCTGCATGAAAAACTCGATGCATTTAGGACCCTGACATCATTTGAAGCACTTATGTTCTAGGCCAAACTACTAAGCGCCGAATGTGGGTTGGTTCGCGCCCTCCTCAAATCAAACTCCGCGTCTCAGCTGAGGCCAATGAGCCAGAGGCCGCTCGGCATTTGCAGGATCCCAGGCCCAACCCACCACGAGACCTGCTTAGGGCCGGGTGGTCCGGGCCCCAGCCGCGCGAGTGCCGCACCCCCTCGCAGGAAAGTACTTCTGCGGCAGCCGGGGTGTGAGGAGCTCAGCAGCAGTAGGCTACACGCTGCCTCTGGAGACACGTGACGGCGCGTGGGCGTGGTGATGGGCGGGGAAAGGGGCGTGGCTCGCACAGGCCCCGCCCATGGCGGTTAAGTAGCCTCGCGCGGCGGGGCCGCAGGTTTATCCAGGCACCCGCGGAGTTCGGGTCGGAGTCCCTGCGGCCAGGCTATGGCCACGGTGCAGGAGAAGGCGACCGCGCTGAACCGCTCGTCTCTGCACGTCCCCGCGCAGAAGCCTCCGGGTACGTGTCGCGGGCCCTGTGGGGGCGGCGCGGGCCGGGCTGGGGCGCCCCGACGGTGGCCCCCGTGCCGGGTGGCGGGACCGTGCGGGGCGAGCCGGGCACAGCTGCGGCCCCTCGGCCAGTGCCTGCGGGGCGTGCGGCGCCCCGCGCCTCCGAGCTTGTGGGGCCCGGCCGCAGAGCCGGCGCTAACCGAGATTTCCAACCTTCAACTTCGCGGCGCCTGGGTCCCTGGGTCTCCGGGACAGGCTCCACGTCATGACCTGTGACAAGGGTGATCCGTGGGGTTGGGACAGCTGTTTGCCCCGTCTTCGCTGCGTTACAGGGCCGGGGTCGAGCGCCGTTTGGGGCCACTTTGCTGTCCAGGTTGGTAGGAATCTGCGGCATACATGCTCTTCTCCAGACAACCCCGGGAGAGGTGGGAGGTTGCTGTTTAAGAAGTTATCTTGGCAGGAACTTGGCCTAATAAATACCTCAAGGTATTTATTAACACTTCGTAAATCAGAAGTAGTTAAGTGAAGGAGCTTTGACCTTTTAAAAAAACACATGACAATAAGAGATGCGATGGTGGATTCTGCCACCAGCTTAACCATATCTTTTGGGGGCAGTTGGTTTAGGCTCTTGGTTTTTCTTTGTTTTCTTTCTTTTTTTTTTTTTTTTTTGTCTTTTTGAGATAGGGTCTTGCTATGCAGTTCAGGCTGGCCTTGAGCTCACTTACATAGCCCCAGGCTGGTCTCGAACTCCCAACGATCCTCCTGCCTCAGCCTCCTGAGTGCTGGTATTACAGGCACGTGCCACCACGCTGGGCTCTTGGTTTTTCTTTAAGTGTCCAAACAAATGAACACAAGCAGACAATCAGCCCTGACCTTAGCGTAACTACAGCTTAGTAAAATGGTGACTCAGGTGACTATGAAGATACTCAGATAGCACTTGGCTTTTTGTTATCACTCTTTCCCCTTTCGGGAGCAGCAAAGTAAGTGTCGGGCCACAATTGATTGCCTATCTGACAAAAGCTTTGCTTTTGTAAAATGCCAACCACTGAAGTCGTGGTGACCCTTAACTCCAGGTCACATGGCTGATCACAGCTGTCCTGCTTTTGTGTAGGCCTTACTAATCAACTTTCCTTGGAATTTCATAGTGTTAAGGATACCTTGTGATAGAGAACCGCTTTGCGTTTGTGCTTTTGCAAAACAGATTATAGTATTGACTGTCATGGTTATAGTCAGACTATCTCCTTGACTGACATTGCGAAGGAAGTACTTAAGGATTTGGAAATTTAAAACTTAATGAGATTGAAAACAGTCTGGAAGTCTGCAGACTCTTGCTGAGGGAATGAAATTTCCAAATTTCATCTGATTAAAGACATTGCACCCTGTCTTCTCTGACAGCTGAAATAATTGATTCTGGACTTTGGACATTTGTGGACAGGGTTTTAGATGGTATAAAGGGATCTGTGGTCAGAAACGAAGTACATAATTGTTAGAGGGGAGGGTTGACGTGCTGGTTAGCAGGTTTGAACCAAAGGAAGAGACTACCGTCCTCGACACCTGGATCCAGTGCCTGTTCTCATTTTCCTTGCTTGTTGCAGCTGGAAGCCCTGTCTGTTAGCATCGGTTAGCTCTCTCCCACCCTGGAGTTACCCGGTCACAGTCCTGGCCAGCGAGGTAACACAAGCCTCCGTACCATTCCCTTTCTGTGTGTTCCTGCAACCAGCTGTGTACTTTTCCTTTCAAGCCTTAAAGGAGCTGCGGTAACCAAGGGATCTGATTTATGAAGAACTAAGGTTTGTGTTAACCTTTGGCCAGTACTTAGAAGATACTTTTTTTTTTTTTTTGATACTTGTCTTTTAACACAGACAGACAAGACAGTGGTATGCTCTTGTGTTATCCCTATATACTGTAACCTAATGCTTTGAATTTGCCTGGTGTCACTTTTCCAGGGAGCTCAAAATACTTCCCATATGTTATCATTCTTCTGTGTGAACCAAAGCAGGGCCCAGTGCCTGCTTATGCAGATACTTCTGTTTGGATGTCTTACGTTGTTCTTGGTAGTGGAGCTTTATTTTGTATATTTCACCTGCCTGCAGCTTTCTTTTTAGAGACAGTCTCAAACGTTCAGCATATCTGTAATGTTGAAAAGGAGGAAGGTAGGGGCTGGGGATTTAGCTCAGCGGCACAGTGCCAGCCTGGCAAGGGCAAGGTTGTGAGTTCGATTCCTGGATTCCGGGTGGGGGGGGGGTGCAGGGAGGCGAAGGAGGAAGGTAAACTCTGGACTACCAAAACCAGTACCCAGTAAAACTGTTGCAGTCTGGCTTGGTATTGGTGTTATAGGCAGTTTCTTCCATTCAATCAGAGCTGCCTGGTTTAACTACCCCAAACACAATTCTTTTTATACTTGTCTATTTTCATAAGGTTTTGGTTACTTTTCAGTAAATATAGTCATTTTCCTTTTTCACAATTCAGTGAGTAGTGTTTCCAAACTTTTTTTTTTGTCTTTCTTAAGACAGGGTTTCCCTATGCAGTGCAGGCCGGCCTTGAACTCACTTTGTAGCCTAGACTGGCCTCAAACTTGCAGTGATCCTCCTGCCTCAGCCTCCTGAGTGCTGGGATTACAGACATCTCCTACTACACTGAGCTTCTTTTTACTTTTTTAATATCCTTAAAATGTTATAGACTTACAAAAAGCTATGAGGTTAGTATATAGAATTCCCATATGCCTGACATTTAATTTCTTGTGTTACTTTACAAGGAAATGGTCCACTTGCCAGGTTAGCGAACCAATATTGTTTCATGATTATTAACTAAAAAGACCCACGCTTTACTCAGATTGTCCTAGTTTTTGCGCATTGTCCTTTTTCTCCTCAAGGGTTCCCGTCCAGGATATCAACACGGAGTTACCCTGTCAGTGACAGTTCCCCCTTCTTGAGTTACACACCATTCCTGGCTGGGCACGGAACTAGCCGCATGAGCATATGTGGTCTCATGACCCTCACGGTAACTGAAAGAAGCGGAGTCAGTGCTGCCTTGCCGCGGAAGGGTTAGGCAGTTTGCCCCATCAGCGGGAGGCAGTGGACCCAAGAACAGAACACAGGTCTCTGGGACGCGAAAGTCCACGCTGATCCGACTCTGTTCACGGCACCTGGCACTGGGTCCGCTTTGGGAGCACAAGTCTCCATGCCTCAAGAGTGTTCGGCGCCTGGGGCTGGACCGTGCAGTCCTAGGATGTTCAGCAGCACGCACGCCTGGTCTCCGTCCAGCAGGTGCCAGTAGCGCTTCCCCCCCCCCCCACAGCGATAACCACAAGCGTCTCCAGATGTGTCCTTTCAGGGAGGACAGCCCCCTGAGAACCACTGGCCTGAAACGCTTTTTTTTTTTTTTTTTTCCATGAGATAGGAAATTATATTTCAACAAAATCATAGAAAATAAATAGGAAGCAGAATTAATAAAAGTCTTCAAAATTAGAGCAATGTGACAAGAGAATTAAGAATAAATATCAACACAATATATAATGACAATAAATTAATAGTATTGGTTCACACACAAAAAAATTGTATTGGTACACTAATTGTCAGGCAAATAAATAGAAGATCCTGTAAAACAAAATTAGATTGGTTTCCACAATATGTAAATATCTTAAACCCTTCTTTAAGACTGTTTTCTTCGTTCGCAATCTACAATTAATAAACCTTCATGAACCAAGTGTTTTATGTGAGGCAGTCTATAAAGCAGTTAAATAATTTGAATCTCCGTAAACCATAAGAAAATTTGAAAGAAATCGAGTATTAATGCACTGCTTCTTAAAGTTTTATGAAAAAAAAATACTGTCTAAAATTTTTTAGTCCAGTCTGAAGCCGGAGGATGAAAACAAAATTTTATATATTCTTTTGTCGTTGCTGAGGCAGGGTCTCACTATGTAGCCCAGGCTGGCCTCAAACTCACTGCGAGCTTCCTGCCGCAGCCTCCCAAGTGCTGGGATTACAGGCATGCGCCACCATGCCTGGCTGTATGTTCATTTAGAGATAGCAGGTTTTAGTAATTTTGTGTGTGCATTCATGTTACACTGGAATCCAGCTATATATGTATTGATCTCCTGCTAAGGATTTAATATAATCCCACTATTTGAGTGATTATAGAATTAGTTTACCCACGCATAGGTTTTCACAGTAAGGCGGGAGCTCCCGTGTAATATTGGAGTAAATTTTCTGACATGTCTGTTTTATGACTTGATTTTAAAGGAATTATTAGTAATAACTTGATTATTTAGTGTACATCCTTAGAAATGAAGATGATTAATACTATTTTAATTATGTGTTCATATTCAATTTAATTTTCTTAATGTTGGTAAACTAAATTGTTGGGGTTCAGATATGGGTGAAAGAGGCAGGTCTTTCTTTTGTGAAATAACTATTGTTTCAAGCAAATAAAGATGAGACCACTGTAAAAATTAATGCTAAGTACCCTAGATTTACTTAGTGCTTACAGGAATGTGTAATGTTGGAGATCTAGTATAAAGTCACTTTAGAAGCTGGGTCTGGTGATGCATGCCTGTATTCCCAGCCCTTGGGAAACTGAGTCAGGAAGATTGCTGTGAGTTCAAGGTCAGCCTCAACTATAAAGCCAGAGAAACCCTGTATCAAACAACAGAAAATTTTTCTTCAGATCCCCTTCTTAGAAGACCACCTTCCAAGTTTTGCGCCTGATAAAGTCAAATTTGTCCCTACAGTTTTTTTTGTTTTTTCGTTTTTTTTTTTTCTGTCTTTTTAAGACATGCAGTTCAGGCTGGCCTTGAGTTCATTTTGTAGCCCAGGCTGGTCTTGAACTTGCACGATCCTCCTGTCTCAGCCTCCTGAGTGCTGGGATTATAGGCGTGCGCCACCACCCCCAGCTGTGTTTTTTTTACCCATAGATCTTTCATATTCTATCTAGAATTCAGTGTACTTAAACGCAAAAAGTGTACCTTCAGGGTTTATGTTCCTATGAGATACAGTTAATATCTGAAACCAACCTTAAAGGTGATGTTCAACTGTTGTATCAGTAGATGAAGAAACCAACTTATAGAGGTTACATGTCTTCTCCAGGGGAATGGATGTCATAAAGCTTTTAGAAACACTGGCCAAGTGTAAATTTAAAAGCCTCGGGATGCTGTAGACTGTGGTGAATTTTAATGAGTCGCCCAGCTCCTATGCAAGGGAGGGTTGAGGACAAGGAGCTGCAGCTTTAATTCTGAGCACTGTACTTACAAAGCATCCATTGTGTACTTCTGGTCTCTTGAATGCTATTTAGAAATCACAGTAAGTCATCTTACTGGGCTATGGTCTGCTACACCAGTGTTCTCTTCAGCTCTTACATGATAAATATGTACTTCAGACCTGCATGTGGGGGCTCTGTTCAACTGGTGAAGTCAGCGTTAAACAAACAGGTTATCCTGGTGCTGTTTTGGCGCATTGGCTGGTCAGGCCCAGGGTATGTTATGTGTGAAAGTATCTGCATGAACATGAGCTAGTTTGGGGCTGTGGGTGGCGGCGCTTGAGGGGAAATAGCCCAGGAGTTAATGGTCAGTGAGCACAGCGGGGACCTGGAGGAGGACTCTGGGAACACGTGGCTCACAGGTGCCCAGGATCCTGCTCTAACCTGTTCTTTAATCTTTCGGACGGTCTTACCAACCTGCAAAACTTCCTGATTTCCCACATTTCAGCAGCAAGCTGGTACGGGGAGAGTTGTTCTTCCCTTCTTCTCCTTTGAAGATTAGCCTTTTCCACATCACTGGGTTTTTATGTCCCCTTCCTCCCCCTGATTGTTTTTTTTCCTTCTCAAATTAATAAGTGACTCTGCCTTATTGGGGGCTCATGTGCTAACCTACTTGGAGCTCAGGTGTTAGGACTGTGTTTCATTTTTAATATTGTCAGGAGCCCAGTCGGGCGCGGTGGTATGCTCCTGTAGTCCCAGCTACATGGGTAGAAGAGGCAGGAAAATCACTGAGCCCAGGAGTTTGGGGCTGGCCTGGGTAACATAGTGAGACGTGTGCTTCCCCCGTCTCTTTAAAAAAAGCAAAAAATAAAACCAAAATATCCACTGGCCAAAAAGTCTGTTAGAGTGATATCTAAAAGGCAGCCTAATCTCTCCAAGTTTGAGTCTTGCATGGCTTCCTTTCCTGTTACCTTAATGTACTGTGGATAGTATTTATTATAGCATTTATGTTATCTATTTTTTGAGTAGTACTTAGTGATTTTAACTATTTTGGTTAAAGGTTTCCAAATCTTTTTTTTTTTTTTTGTCTTTTTGGGACTGGGTCTCACTCTGCAGTTCAGGCTGGCCTTGAGCTCACTTTGTAGCCCAAGCTGGCCTTGAACTTGTAGCACTCCTTCGACCTCAGCCTCCCGAGTGTTGGGATTACATGTGTGCAGCCACCACGCCCGGCTTTCCAAATCTTAGAGTTGCTTGCTTTGTTGCTTCTAACCTTCAGTTCTCTTAAAGCCATTAGTAAAAATAATAATTACTATCCTCAAGGGAAGGTTAATTCTAAATCTCTGTACCTGCTACCTGACTTTTAATATCTAATATTTAAGCACTAGGAAAAGGTAATATATATTTATTAGCTATGGAACTGAGGGGAAGTTTAACTCTGCCTCAGTTTTCTCAAAATAGGATTAAGAACTATTTCTTGGAGCCAGGTGTGGTGGCACACGGCTGTAATCCCAACACTCCCAGAGGCTGAGGCAGGAATCTGAGGCAGGAGGATCGAAGTGAGCTCAAGGTCAGCCTGAACTGCATAGTGAGACCCTGTCTCACAAAGACAAAAAAAAAAACAAAAAACAAAAAACTATTTCATGGGGAAATGTATCCAGATTAACTTAATTCACAGTCTGTCATGTCGACTGTATTCAAATGTTAACTATTATCAGTAATGATACAATGAAGATTTGAAAAAAGATTAAAGAATAGACATTATGTTCATTTAAATCTGTTATCATTTCTGGTGTTCTATAAAATTAAGAGTATTACCTGCTAGCATTTCTGATTTAGTTACTGTGGTTGGAGACAGCACAGATGTTCCTGAGTCCAGGGTACCAAGAATGACCAGGACTGGCCAGGTGTGTTGGCCCACACCTATAATCCCAGCACTTGGGAGGCTGAGGCAGGAGGATTGCTGAGAGTTCAAGACCAGCCTGAACTGCATAGCAAGACTGAGTCTCAAAAAGCAAAAAAAAAAAAAAAAAAAAAAAAAAAAAAAAAGAATGAGTAGGACTTACTTTGAGAGTCCATCAAATGTATGCTTCTGGCTTTATTCAGTAGAATCTAAATGCTGCTGTACCAGTAATCTAGTTCCGGCTTGCTATACCTCGCTGTCCATAATTCAGTTCTTGCCATTTTCACATGATGCTTGTAAGACTGGCAACAAATACCTCTGTCTTCATTTGCTACTGGCTTAGCAATAAGTTTCCATTTTAAACTGTAACTTTGATAACTGAAAACAATCCTGATCATTTTAAAGTAACAATGGGTGAGTGGTAAGGTACTCGTCTACTTCCGGTATTGAAAATCTACAAGTAAAAGGGCTGTGCATGCGTGTGTGTGCGCGCACGCGCGTGCGCGTGTGTGCGCACATGATGTATTCCAGTAAAAATGTTAAAATTGACAGTGACAATTATGCAAGAAATGAGCAGAGCGTGAAGGTTCAGTGCCCTCTTTATATGTATTGCAACACGGGAGGTACGTTCCAAATGACCCACTTAAAGTTTATGGCCCTGAGGTTTACAGGAATATCGCTTAGAGGGAGAGCACCTGCTTAGCATGCACGAGGCCCTGCGTCCAATCCCCAGTACCGGAAAATAAAATTTTAAAATAAAAATTGATGTGTTTAATGCGTTAGGTGGGGTTTCAGCGCCCTTTAGGAACCTGTGTTTTGATCTTAGCGTTCTGCTCTGTTAAAGTAAGAAGGCGATTTCAAGTAGCAGGTTCTTTTTCTTTTTTCTTTTTTTTTTTTTTTGGTACTGGGAATCAAACTCGGGACCTTGCACTTGCCAGGCAGGCGCTTGTGCCGCCAAGCTATATCCCCGGCCCTCAAGTAGCAGTTTCTTTAATTTTAAGTCCCTTTATTCCTTACACTTGTACTGACGTACATTGTTTTCCTTTTTAGACTATGTTAAAGAAAGTAATACATTTTCTACATCTCTGCAAAGATGTCCCAAACATAAAGGAAGCAGCGTATTTAACAAAAATGGGGGCCGCGGTCGGGACTGCTGAGCTGATTTGGCGTGGTGGCACACGCTTATCATCCCAGCACTTGGGAGGCTGAGGCAGGAGGATCGCTGTGAGTTTGAGGCCAGCCTGGGCTACGTAGGAAGACCTGTCTCAAAAACAGAGATAAATAAGGACTACTGAATTTTCAGAAGGTCATGAAAAGTATAAACTTAAAAAACTCCGTGTTGACGGAGGGCGGAAGACAGCGCAGACACACTTAGCTCAGCGACCAAGGACATGATGAGCTACATTCAGTCCCGTGGGTTTACTAAAACCTGAGGTCCATTTCCTTCCTTTTGATTGTTTTTCCTTTTCTTCTCTGAAGTTTTACCAAAAACCGGCTTATTAAAAATGAGGAAAAAAAAAAAAAAGAGGAAAAAAAAAATGAGGAAAAGTGGGAAGATTTTGAAAGCTTGAGTTTGGCTAAGATCTTGCTTTATATTTCTCTGCCTGCCCTGTCTTCAGGACCTTGTACTTGCCACACAGGCACTGTGCTGCTGAGCTGTATCCTCAGCCCTAAACTAGTATTTTTAAAGCTTGCTATGACGCAGGCTTGTGACGTTATTAGTACTATACAGAGGGCAGGGTAACACTTTGTTTACTGCCTGTGGCCTACAGGGAAGACAGGGCAGGCAGAGAAATATAAAGCAAGATCTTAGCCAAACTCAAGCTTTCAAAATCTTCCCACTTTTCCTCATTTTTTTTTTCCTCTTTTTTTTTTTTCCTCTTTTTTTTTTTCCTCATTTTTAATAAGCTGGTTTTTGGTAAAACTTCAGAGAAGAAAAGGAAAAACAATCAAAAGGAAGGAAATGGACCTCAGGTTTTAGTAAACCCACGGGACTGAATGTAGCTCATCATGTCCTTTGGTACCTTCGATTCCCGGTACCAAAAAAAAAAATTCGTTTCTTCCTGCAGCTCAAATATGTGTGCATATCTGCCTGATAATGCTTCAAAGTCATAGAGACCTTGAGTCGGCTCCCATACGGTACCTCTTTTAATAAAATGCATGGATGTTCGTGTAACCTCCAGTTCCGTCCCTCCAGTAGGGATGGTCCTACTGGATCCACGGAGTTGCGACTGCAGAGTGTGCTGTGCCACAAGGCCCTACTCAGCCTGCTCCCTCATCTCAGTCCCTTGTCCACACCCCAGTCTCACTTCCTCCTTCTCTCTTGTGCTCCTCTGGCCCTGCTGGCCTTCTTCCTGTTCTGCTGGAGCAGAGCTCCCACCCTCCTGTGGGCTTTTGCTTTTTCTGTTCTCTTTGCCCAGAGGTCTGCACAACTTGCTTCCTTTACTCAAGTTCTTGCTCAGATATAACCCTACCAGAAAGGGCTTTCCTGACATCCCAATTAAAGGAACAGTCTCACTGGGCCTGGTGGTGTACCCCTGGAATCCCAGCAATCAGGAGGCTGAGGCAGGAGGGTTGCTGTGAGTTTGAGGCCAGCCTGGGCTCACAAAATAAGTTCAAGGCTACTTCAATTACATAGCAAGACCTTGCCTCAAAAAGGGGTGGGGCATTCTCTTCCTTACCCAGTTTTGATTTTTCTTTTTAGACTGTTTGAACTTATACATATTATTTGTATCTGCCTACAAAGTCTCCAAAGTCTTTGATTTTTTTTGGGGGGGGTTGTCTTTTTTTGTCTCTTTTGAGACAGGGTCTTTCTGTGCAGTTCAGGCTGGCCTTGAGCTCACTTTGTAGCCCAGGCTGGTCTTGAATTCTCAACCATCCTCCTGTCTCAGCTTCCTGAGTGCTGGGATTATATGCATGCGCCATCACACCCGGCTCCACCCGGGTTAGTATATATTTTTTATTTATTTATTTATTTTTGTTTTATTCCAGTACCAGGAATCAAACTCATGACCTTGCACTTGCCTGCCAGGTGCTGTGCCACTGAGCTAAATCCCCAGCCCCTGGGGTTAGTATAAAGTATGAGATTATTGTGGCAGGTTCCTTTGAGAATAGGAACTTTAGCGCATGAAAAACATCAGCATATAATGGATACTAGAGGTTGATGTTTTGGTGGTTTTTTGAGACAGGATCTTGCTTTGTAGCACAGGCTGACCTTGAACTCACCATGTAGCCCAAGCTGGCTTCAAATTCACAGCGATCCTCCTGCCTCAGCTTCCTGAGTATTGGGATTACAGGTGTGTGCCACCACGCCTGGCAGGAGGTGCTAGATTTGTAACAGTAAGTTCCATTAAGAACAATATTTCGGAGCTGGGGATTTAGCTCAGCGGCAAAGCGCCTGCCTGGCAAGCGCAAGGTCATGAGTTCGGTTCCCGGTACCAGAGAAAAACCAAAACCAAAAAAAAAAAAGAACAATATTTCATTAATAAACTCGCCTCATAATTTCTCCTCACTAACAACTTCGGAAATTGCCATTTTGCTTAAGGATTGCTTAGACTTTATGGCAGATGAACAAACACAGATTCTTTATTTCTCCATGATTCTCCCCCATCTAGGTTTCAGTGTGGCCCAGAAGCCGTTTGGAGCCACGTACGTGTGGAGCAGCATCATCAACACCCTCCAGACACAAGTGGAGGTCAAAAGGCGAAGGCATCACTTAAAGCGCCACAACGACTGCTTCGTGGGTTCCGAGGCGGTGGATGTCATTTATTCGCACCTCATTCAGAATAAGTACTTCGGCGATGTCGATATTCCTCGGGCCAAAGTGGTGCGGGTGTGTCAGGCACTGATGGACTATAAAGTATTCGAAGCGGTTCCAACCAGAGTCTTCGGAAAAGACAAAAAACCTACATTTGAAGATAGTAGTTGCAGCTTGTATAGGTTCACCACAGTCCCTACCCAAGACGGTCAGCTAGGGAAAGAGAACAAGCTACGTTCCCCTTCCGGGTTAGTATATATTTTTTATTTATTCATTTATTTTTGTTTTATTCCGGTACCGGGAATTGAACTCATGACCTTGCACTTGCCAGCCAGGCGCTGTGCCACTGAGCTAAATCCCCAGCCCCCAGGTTAGTATAAAGTGTGAGATTATTGTGGGAGGTTGGGAGGATTTGTCTACTTTTTTAAGACACAGGCTGGCATTATATTCTCTATCTGTATATATGTATATATGTATGTGTGTGTATATTTATGTCTTGGTTACTTTTCTCTCGTTGCTGAGACAAAATACCCAATGCCCAAAATGAAGGAAGGAAAGGTTTATTTGGCTCACAGTTTG
>NW_004955422.1:13170989-13177316 GCF_000276665.1 Chinchilla lanigera | reverse complement strand
CAGGCTCAGGATGTATACAAAGTAAGCACCCTGGCTTCCTGCTGAGTCACCTAGCCAAACCTCTAGACTCCCCAAGTTGACACAATGTATCAACCATAACAATTTATATATATATATATATAAGATGAGTATGTGTAGTACTGGGGATTGAACCCATGGCCTTTACACTGCACAACATCGCCAGTCCTGTTAAAAAATTTTTAAATTTTTTTGAGACCAAGTGTACCTATGTAGTTTAGGCTGACCTTGAACTCACTATGTAGCCCAGGCTGGCCTCAAACTTGTGGTGATCCTCCTGCCTCAGCCTTTCAAGTGCTGGGAGTTCAGGTATGCACCACTAAGCCCAGCTCTCAAATTCACAGCAAGCTTCCTGCCTCAGCTTCCTGAGTATTGGGATTTTTTGAAAATTTTTAAATTTTGAGACAGAGACTTGTTAAGGTACCCAGGCTGGGCTTGAACTTGTGATTCTCCCACCCCAACCTGCCCCAGAGCACTCGGATTACAAGTGAGCACCACACCCAGCTCAATATGTTACTTTTACAAACAATACATCTGGCAAAAATCTAGACCTGTGGGCAAATTTTATAAAGTGCAATGAAATGTTGTTAACTTTATCAGATAGCTCATAGACTTGTTCATATTTTATGTTTAGTAGAAACAAATTTTCTTCCTTTTTTTCCTGTCTTCTTTTTTTCCCAGACAGGGCCTTGGTATGTAGTTCAGGCTGGCCTTGAACTCACTATATAGCCCAGGCTGGCCTTAAACTCATGGCAATCCTCCTGCCTCAGCCTCCCAAGTGCTGGGATTACAGGCATGCGCCATCATGCCTGGCAACAAACTGATTTTCATCCCTCAAGTTATAGTTACAGTATGAAAACAGTTAGCGCATACATCTAATTCCCATCTACTTGGGACACTGCAGCAGGAGGATTTTACATTCCAGGCCATCCCGGACAATTTAGCAAAACCAAAAAAATTAGTAAAGCGCAAAGTGGTAGGAGAAGGCAAAGACAAGAAATCTAGATCATAGATCACTGGAAGTACTGAAAGTGTATGGGAGTCAGCAGGCCCAGGGCTCTATAAGGCATATGAACGAATTAGGGGTTTTTACTGTTTTGAGACAGTCTTGCGGTGTTGCCAAGGCTGGTCATCAGCTCTCGGGCTTAAGTGATCCTCTTACCTCCGCCTCCTGATAGCTGGGCCCACAGACACGTGTACCCTCCCGCCCGCAGGGTTGGGAACTTGGACTCGATCATACAGGTGTCGGGGACGCTGCAGAAAGATGAGGCTGTACCTAAAACGGCCACCCCAGGACGCCCCCGCACGGGGATGTGCTCAGGGGCGGAGCGCCTGCCTCTCCAGAGCCAGACCCTGCCTTCAGCCCTGGGCAGTGAAGAAAGGCCAGCCCGCTTGGCAGCTGTGTGGCCCGCGGGAAGAGCTGGTGAGGAATCGGTTGCAGTTGCAATTACAGAAAATATGAGCTGCACGGACAGCATGGGGGAGGAGAGGGTCATTTAAAGGGAGACTGGGGGACAGAACCGTGGGCCCTGTGATGGGGATGATGACGAGGGTGGTACATGATGAACTTAGTTGCTTATCAGGGAATAGACACGGCTTTCTTTTCCTCTTGTATTCTTAGCTGGACTGTAGAAGTGTCACTGTCCTTTGAAACTGTTATGTGTTGTCAGCCGGGTGTGGTGGCGCACGCCTGTAATTCCAGCACTCGGGAGCTGAGGCAGGAGGATCGTTGCGAGTTTGAGACCAGCCTGGGCTACAAAATGAGCTCAAGGCCAGCCTGAACTGCATAGTGAGACTCTGTCTCAAAAAGACAAAAACAAAACAAAAACTGTTATGTGTCAGATCTCACCCACAGTCAGAGTTTTCGTATATCGATTTTTCAAATATTTTTTTGTGTCTGATTCCAAACACGGTACAAGTTCTCTCTCTATTGAGGAAAGAAATAGGAAGATAAGTTGAAGTGCGCCTCTGTATTCAGGAAAGAAGCATGAGAAGATAGAGCATGGATCTCACTTAAGATACAGTTCTCCTGTTCTATTGGAAACTCTCAGGACCAGAAGCATGTAGGATCTGTAGTGTTTTTTTTTTTCCGGTACTGGGAATCGAACTCACGACCTCACGCTTGCCAGGCGCTGTGCCACTGAGCTAAATCCCCAGCCCCTAGGATCTGTAGATTTTAGAAGGGTCATTTTGCATATATAAATACTATACCTCCTCTGGGAGGGTCTGGGACAGCACCTGGTAACCAAGCATCTTGACATTTCTGTGAACAAAGGAATATTCATTAACTGGAGTAAATAAAAGCTATAATAATGCCAAGACAGGTTTCATTGTCATAAGAGTTCTGAATAAACTTTAACTTTTTAAAGCTTTTTGGTTTCAGAACTGTAGCTAAAGGAGTGTAGATGTGTTTTTGGGAAATGATGAGCACTTACACAAATAAAGAGAACTTATACAAACAGTAAAGATAATAAGTTCAGTTGTTTTATTATGTTTAATCCCAGCACTTGGGAGGCTGAAGCAGGAGGATCCTCACAAATTTGAGGCCAGCCTGGGCTACAAAATGAGTTCAAGGCCAGTCTGAACTACATAGCAAGGCTGTTTAAAAAAACCAAAAATACATAAATAAAATGGGGGACTCAAATTTTCATCTTTGTATTACATCCAAATAAGTGTTCACAGGAAACTTTAGAGTAGATTTTAGGTTTAAGAGAGAAGGTGAGTTTTTATATATGATTCCACTCTTAAAACTTGTACTTCTTGTGTGTTTGTTCTGAAATTCAAGAATTCTCAAACTATTAGCTAGCAAATACTACAATATTTGTGGGCCCGTTGAATTCATTTCAGGTACGCAGGTGCACTCTATAAATCCTCTGATATCAAATCGGACAGTTTGGAAGATCTGTGGGAAAACCTGAGTTTAAAGCCTGCTGCTAATTCCCCTCACACACATATCTCTGCAACCCTGTCTCCACAAGGTAAGCTAAAGATGATGCAGAAAGTAAGGAAAAGAAGACTAACTTCAAATGCAGCGAACTTAACCTTTATGAGAATTTAAATATCCACAGTGTAGAGAAAGAGCGCGCTGTGTGTTAAAGCTGTTTATATTAAGTTATAACAGAAGTCTGTTATCTTTAACAAACGCATCAGTGTTACCGCTCTTGAACACTGACTTTTGTCCTGTCGGCTGGCAGAGGTTCAGATCTGAAGTGTTTTGCATGCAGATTTGTACTTAAAATATGCTCTCAGAGGTTGCTTCCCTACGATTTTATTAGGTTCAATAAAAACTTGAAAATTACACTTAAAACATTAACAGAGTTCTCATGTTCTTCCTCGTGGCAGTGGAATTCAGCGTAATGACTAATTTCCCCCTTCCGTCCTCCTTCCCGGTTGTGGAAATTCTGAGTGGAATAGTCTGTAGCCAAGAGTTGCAAATCGGTTTTGAGATTGAATGAATCATTCTTTCTTCCAAAGTCCTTATTAACATGTTATATGACTTGCTCTCTTATCTCTGACAGATTGCTTTATATAGTACAAAGAATGAAAAGAATTCCTGTTGTCCAAAGTCTATTCTCCTACACTTTAAACAAATCTTGGATTGTTTTCTTTTTTTTTTTTTTTTTTTGTCCTTTTGAGACAGGGTCTCACTATGCAGTTCAGGCTGGCCTTCAGCTCACTTTGTAGCCCAGGCTGGGCTCGAACTTGCAACGATCCTCCAGCCTCAGCCTCCTGAGTGCTGGGATTATAGGCGTGCACTACCACGTCCGGCCTTGTTTTATTTTTTCGTAAGAAAGTACATTATAAGGTTAACTTCTTCCCTTCCTCTCCCCGCCCCTTCCCTCTTTTCCTTTCCTGTTTCTTTCCTTCCTTCCTGTTTTCCTTCCTTCCTACCTTGTTTTTTTTTTCAGTGCCGGGAATCGAACTCCTGAGTTCTTGTGCTTGGCAGGCAGGCGCTTGTGCCACTGAGCTATATCCCCGGCTCCTTACCTTTTTTTTGTGACACCAATTTATTAGCCTAGATCTGCCTGGACCAATATGACGGTGAGCACATAGTAACTATTAAGTGTTCCTCTGTCATTTTTCCTGTGTAGTTATCAATGAAGTTTGGCAAGAAGAAACGATTGGGCGTCTACTACAACTTATAGACCTCCCCCTCCTTGACTCCTTACTCAGACAGAAAGAGCTCGTGTCTAAAGTTCCTCAGCCAAAGAAGCAGCCTGATGTGATCAACAGTAGTAACTATCTGGATCGAGGGATTCTCAAGGCTTATGGTGACGCCCAGTATGTACAAATACACAGAATAATTTCCGTATGTTTGTAGGTCGATAACAGAGGATGGTTTTAAGATCGTCTCTGGAATTCTGTCTGTAATATCAGTTAGTTGATGCTATCAGTAGCTCAGTGAACAAAATTGTTAGTCCAAATTAGAAAAAAATATTTAAATTCCATTATTTTTCGTATTTCAGATTCACTTGTGTTTTTTTTTTTTTTTTTGGTCTTTTTGAGACAGGGTCTTGCTGTGCGGTTCAGGCTGGCCTTGAGCTCACTTTGTAGTCCAGGCTGGTCTCAAACTTGCAAGGATCCTCCTGCCTCAGCCTCCCGAGTGCTAGAATTACAGGTGTGCGCCACCACTCCCAGCACTGGTGTTTCACATGTAACAGCCTTGGACATCAAATGAAGAAAATGATTATTATCATTACTTTTTTTTTTTTTGTGGTGCAGGGGATTGAACCCACTGAACTACATCCCAGTCTTTTTATTTTATCTTGGAGACAGGGACTCACTAAATTCTCACTAAGTTGCTAAATTGCCCAGGCTAGGCTTGAGCTTGAGATCCTCCTGCCTCAGCCTCTCAGAGTGCTGGGATTGTAGACATGCTCATTTTGATTATGCTCTTATCTTTTTTGTTAAAATGTAGGCTGACTAGTTTCTCAGACTTCTTTAAAGGGACATACAACAAAATGAACAGATTTGACAAATTCTTGGGATCCTTTGACAACGCACACTTTTTTTGGGGGGTGTCTGGTCCCTTTTTTTTTTTTGTCTTTTTGAGACAGGGTCTCGTTGTGCAGTTCAGGCTGGCCTTGAGCTCACTTTGTAGCCCAGGCTGGTCTCAAACTTGCAATGATCCTCCTGCCTCAGCCTCCCGAGTGCTGGGATTATAGGCGTGTGCCACGACGCCTAACAACCGGGCATGGTGGCGCACGCCTGTAATCCTGGAATTCGGGAGGCTGAGGCAGGAGGATCGTTGCGAGTTTGAGACCATCCTGGCCTACAAAGTGAGCTCAAGGCCAGCCTGAACTGCACAGCGAGACCCTGTCTCAAAAAAATGACAAAAAAATAAATAAATAAATAAAATGCCTGTGTTATAGTGTAATCCCAGCACTTGGGAGGCTGAGGCAGGAGAATCACCATGAGTTTGAGGCCTGCCTGGGTTACATAGTAAGTTCATGGCCAGTCTGAACTATGTAGCAAAACCCTGTCTCAAAAAAAAAAAAAAAAAAAAAGGAAAAGCCTATTTTTTTTTTGGCGTGGTACTGGTAATTGAACTCCCAAGGCCTCCCATGTACTAGGCAAGTGCTCAGTCACTGAGTTGCCTCCCAGCCCCTTTTATTTTGAGATAGCGTCTCACCAAGTTGCCCAGGTTGGTCGAAAATTGGAATCCTTCTATCTTGGCTACCTGAGTAACTGGGAGTATAGGCATGCCCCGCCACACCTACCTGTAAATATGTATTTGCTAATTGGTTTTATTAAAGAAATATAATGAAAATAACTCTCACTTTCAACTATCATTCTGAATATAAATGTTAAGGTTTGAAGGCATACCTTCAGCTGCTAAGAGAAGTATAATTTACTTTCCTTAAGGAAGAGTTCTGTAAGAGTTCCTTAAGGAGAGTCCTAGCCAGGCATGGTGACACATGCCTGTAATCCCAGCACTTGGGAGGCTGAGGCAGTAGGATCATTTCGAGTTCAAAGCCAGCTTGAACTGCATAGCGAGACCCTGTCTCAAAAAGACCAAAAAAGGAAGAGTCTTCATAGCTGTGAAAACTCTTCTCCTAACTAAAATTAAAGGTTGGGCAGATAGTGTTCCAGCCCAGGTAAGGAGATGGTACTTGCTAATTCCACACTCCAATAACTATTAATGTAAATAGTCGATTGTCAAAAGTAACAAGTCTGGAGATGTGGCTCAGTGGTGGAGCGTTTTCCCTCACATTCATGAGGCCTTTCATTCCATCCTCAGCACCAAAAAGATAGCTGAAAACATGTGAAAAAGTCACCCCACAAACTGTTAAATGCTGGGAAAAAAAA
>NW_004955422.1:13103028-13170888 GCF_000276665.1 Chinchilla lanigera | reverse complement strand
TTTTTTTTTTTTTTTTTTCCAGACAGGGTCTTGCTATGCAGTTCAGGCTGGCCTTGAGCTGACTTTGTAGCCCAAGCTGGCCTTGAACTTACACGATCCTCCTGCCTCAGCCTCCCGAGTGCTGGGATTACAGGCGTGTGCCACCATGCCCGGCTTTTTTTTTTTTGTGTGTGTGAAAATACTCTATAATTACCTTGATTTTTACAGAGAATCAGAATTTATGCCAGAGGTGACCTTAAAAATCATCCAGCGGCATCTTATAAACTTGGTGAATCTGACACCCGGAAAAGCAAAGTGACTTGCCTGAGATAATTCACCCATGACATGGCAAAATTAGTTGTTCTATGTCTGTGACAGTAAAGGACAAGATTTTTTTCTTAATTTATATATTAACAAATTAAATATTAAGTGGTAGGCATTCTATTTCATGAAATGTAACATTTTTCTGAAGTTACTCAGGAGGCATTTTACTAGACATGGAATTGATTTATTTTGAAAAGTTTGTTTTCCTCTGTTCTGGCCTAACCAAAGTGCGAGACATAGTCACACACACACAGCCCCGCAGTAATCTACATTGATCAAGGAAGTGCTGCTGTAGGAAGCAGGTCTGAGATCTAGTCCTGGTCAGGCATGAGCAAGTAGCCTGGAATTTGTGGGTCTGCACTGTAAATGTAAAAAGTAGAGCTTGAACTTTGGCATGCTTCACCTCTGTATTGGATAGTTTCAGTTTTTGCTTAAGATGAAGGGACATACTCAGCTAATTTTTGAAAATTTTGTAAAACATGATTTAGCTGTATGTTTTGAAAATTAGACATATCTTCCAGTGTGCAGAAATTTATCCCAGTCATAAGTGTGGAATAGCCTATGAAAGTAGGTTCTGTGTGTGTATTTGTTATCTTTTCCTTTTAAGAACGCTCTGCCCGCTCCCCACAGAGATGACGAGTGGCTCTCGGCAGCGATTGACTGCCTGGAATACCTTCCAGACCCCATGGTGGTGGCCGTAAGCAGAAGCTTTCCGGAGCAGCCCGGAAGAACAGACCTGGTGAAGCAGCTTCTGTTTGATGCCCTTGGCAAATACTACAGTAGTAGGGAGCCTCTCCTGAATCACTTATCTGATGTTCATAATGGAATTGCAGAACTCCTAGGTAAGTAAGCTCTTCCTGGATACTGGACTTGTATCTTTTGGAGGAGGATCACGAGTTCAAGGATCACTGGGCAATTTGCAGAGACCATATCTCCAAGTGAAACATAGTGTAGCTCAGTGCTAGACCCAGGGTTTAATAATGCCCAATATCAGGCCAGAGATATAGCTCAGCAGGCACAAGCGCCTGCCTGGCAAGCGCAAGGTCCTGAGTTCAATTCCCAGTACAAAAAAAAAAAATAATAATGCCCAATATCGAGTTAATTGTCCTCAAAATTAAGTAAAAGAGAACTACTTCAAGCTGGGAGTTGTGAACATGGATTGGTCCATGAAAAGTGTGTTTACTCCAAAACTTCTAGGGCTCATTTGGAAAGAGGCTTTTAACAAGCTCTGAGTTTACGCAGGACTTGTGCTTCCCTCAGAAGGTGTGGAATTAATGAAAAACACAGGGTGAGAATTCATTTACAAAGCCAAGAGTTTAATTTACTGCCCTAAGACATGGTATGACAAAGACTTATAGTGTTAGTTGCCAGTTTTAGAACAGACCGCCTTTACAGTGGTGGTCATTCATTTTGATTCTCAGTCTTATTTTCGCCCTTGGAAATAATTTCGGATAAGTGTACTGCTTAGCTAAAGTTGCAATTTAAGTTTTGCTTCCTTTAATAGTCGTATTTGGTCAATTAAAAGCAGGTTTCTTTCTTTTGGCTAAAGTAAATGGGAAGACTGAAATAGCGTTAGAAGCTACTCAGCTCTTTCTGAAGCTTTTGGATTCCCAAAATAGAGAAGAATTTAGACGACTACTGTATTTCATGGCTGTTGCGGCACACCCTTCGGAATTTAAATTACAGAAAGAAGTAAGTCTTGGGCCAGGCATGGTGGCGCAGGCCTATAATCCCACCACTCAGGAGGCTGAGGCAGGAGGATTGCCACAAGGTTGAGGCCAGCCTGGGCTACATAATGAGTTCAAAGTCAGCCTGAACTGCATAGTGAGACTGTCTCAAAAGAAAGAGAGTCTATTGTCTAAAATTAAAAAGGGGGGCTGGAGATGTAGCTCAGTGTGAAGGCCCTGGATTCAGTCCCCAGTAGTGCAAAAAACCAAAAATGAGTATTAATGTTTAATATTCTTAGTATTAAAATAGCCTTTTAAAAATATACCATGATGTGTGTGTTATTTTTGTAGAGTGACAATCGAATGGTTGTGAAAAGGATATTCTCAAAAGCTATTGTTGACAATAAAAATTTATCCAGAGGCAAAACTGATCTTCTAGTACTCTTTTTAATGGATCATCAAAAAGATGTTTTTAAGGTAAAATTCTGACAGTACTTAAATGATCAATTACAAATAAGTGCTATTTATGTATAGACTCAAATATATTCTCTGTCCTTTCTTTTCTTAAGATTCCTGGAACTCTACATAAAATTGTTAGTGTTAAGCTTATGGCAATACAAGAAGGAAAAGATCCAAATAAAGACACAGGTAATCTAAGAAGTACTATTTTCATGATATCTAAAGACAAATTCTTACTGTTTATTTGAAGTTATTTGCTATAAATAGTTAAACTAAATTCTAAAGATTCTCTTCAGAATTATCCAGCCTTTAGGAGAGAGCCTTTTATTTCAAAAAGCAACTTGAGCCAAGCATGGTGGCACCTACCTGTAATCCCAGCACTTAGGAGGCTGAGGCAGGAGGATTGCTGCAAGGTTGAGGCCAGCTTGGGCTATGGAGTGAGTGCAAGGCTAGTGTGAAGTGTATAAGGAGACCCTGTCTCAAAAACCAAAGAAACAAAGAAAAAGCAACTTGACCAGGATCAGTCAGTGCTTATCTTCTTCAGAGCATTTAGAAAAGGGGAAACATAAATATAAAACTACTGTATCACTTGATTTTTACAGTTAAATCTGAGGAATGAGGGAGGAAGGGGAGGGGAAGGAGATTTAAAACAAAGTAAGCTGTGTTGTATGCATGGGTCAGCCCCCCATGATGAATGTAATCATTATAAACTGCAAACATAAACTAACAGCCAGGCATGGAGGCCCACGCCTGTAATCCCAGCACTCGAGAGGCTGAGGCAGGAGGATCACCAGGAGTTCGAGGCCAGCCTGGGCTACATAGTGAGTCAAGGCCACCCTGGATTACATAGCGAGACCCTGTCTCAAAAGAACAAAAAAAGTGTACTGATAAAAATAAAAATTAAAATGAATATAGTCACTAACTGAACTTTTCCCTTTTAACTGTAAGGATATATTTACTGCCAGAGAATTGACCCAAGTGACTATTCCAGCAGTATACAGAAGAAAACCAAAGATGAACTGTTGAATTTACTAAAAGCTATTGATGAGGATTCTAAACTATCTGCCAAACAGAAGAAGAAACTGCTAGGTCAGTTCTATAAGTGTCATCCAGATGTCTTTATTGAGTATTTTGGAGACTGAATTTCTAATGTCTGTATATAAGTTGTGTATTTTAAGAGTAAATTATGTAGCCTAAAGATCCAATCACGTTTGTAAGCTTGGAAGTTCTAAATATGAAACTGTACTTAATAAAACTTTTTTTTTATAACTCTGTGTGTCAGAAACTGAATTGTACCCCAGCGCACGGGGAGCCTCGGGCAGGGAGCGCCGGTCTTTGGGGTCTTCGGACCGGCAACTCACTCCCGGCCTTGTCATTCCCCGGAAGGAGGGCTTCCGGCACACAGGGAGCCACGGGTGGGGAGCACCAGTCTTCCGGCTGGCTAGCTTCCTGCCTGCTGGCTCCTGGAGGGTGGGCCCCCAGCACACGGGAGCCATGCGGCGGCGAGCGCTGTTGCGTACCGGCCCTTAGGCCGCCGCCGCCGCCGCCGCTCAATTGGGATCTATCATGACACACAGAAACAGTGACACAATTGGCCCACCATGCTCCGACAGCAGTTGCCCACCCACGGATGTGTGTGAATCACTGAAACTTTGAACAACCCCTGGGAATGCATGCCATACAACGGACCACTCTTCCTCCTGCCATTGGGAACCAGAAAGGTCCAGAGTCAGCGGAGGAGCAGCTGCTGAACAAGGACTCAGAGAACATGAGAATGCAGACTAAGCCCATGGAGTCAGAGGTCCAGTGGACTGGGGTCACGAGAGCCGCTCGGAAGCTGTAAACCAGGAGGACCTTGCACAATACTTGCAGAGACTCATTGGAAGCCATTCTTCCCCTGACAGTACAGGGTGTGGTGGAGCTCCAGAGAAGTCTGCAGCAGGATTCCTGCTGACTGTGCTGACAGTTGGGGAAAGGACACTAACTGGTTGTGGGGTCCCAAAGCAATGGGAAGCTGGAGAGAAAAAGCTACAAAGAATGGCTTTCACCCCAGATAGCTCACTTGAGATGTTAGTAAGAATTGCCTCCTCAGTATTCTATAGCCATGATGAGGAGGAGGCCAAGGAGAGAAAACAAAGAGACCAAGAGAAAACAAAGAGACTGAGAAAAAGCAGCTGCTTTTGCTGCACCACTAAGAGAAACAGATCCCAGGTCTGATTCCCGGGGCCCCAAGAAGAACTCGACAACTGCATTCATCTGCAACCACTGTTAAAAGCCAGGCCACCTCAAGAGGAACTGCCCTAAGAGGCCCCATGGGCCATGCCCTGGATGCAAAGGAGACCACTGGAGATTGGTCTGCCCTCTGAGGTGGAGGCCCCAGAGCTCAGACCCATGCTACCAGTTAGTCCAACAGGAATGAGAGGGCTTGGGGCATGGTCTGCCTTCTCCCTCTGGCCAGACCGTCATCTCTATCAAGGAGTCCTGGGTAATCATGACTATGGAGGAACAAGAAAACAGCCTGCTACTAGACACAGGTGCAAGTCTCTCAGTCCTTCTTTTCAATCCTGGCCTTCCTTCCAGCCGTCATACCTCAGTGAAAGGAGTCACTGGTGAGGTAATATGCTATTTTTGACAACCCTTAGGCTGTAACTACTTATTAGATCCTTCTTGCATATCTCTGTCTTCCTGAGAAACCACTTTGAAGATACCCCCATGTACCACAGCAGCCATTGATATTTTCCTACTAATCTATCCATAACTGTGTAAAGTTTGTAATGTTCCTATCCTATTTCATAAATGGATGTATGTTTATTATTATGTGTTGCCTACAACAACCATTGAGAATAGTTAATGATTTTTCAATAGGTCACTCATGTATAGCTCTATTTATTTTCTTTAGAAGCCACTTTGAAGATACCAAAGTATAGTACAACAACTCTTGATAATCTCCTACCTCTTTTGTCTCTAACTCACTATTATTGGTCTATTTGTTTTCCTGAGAAACTATTTTGTAGATAACAATATGTAAAACGATAACCATTGATAATTTCCTACCATTTTGTCAGTAATTTGCTAACTCCCCCCTATTATTATGTTATCCTTCTTTTACTCTTTAAAATAAAATTAAAAAAAAAAAAAAACAAAAAACTGAATTGTAGTGAAATGTAGTGTATTGCCATGGAGCATGAATCTCTTCGGTGAGTTAATTTGTAGTTACAGTTTATAGGGCTCAACATTGTAGGGATTTAGCTCAAGGCCAGCCTGAACTGGGTAGTGAGACCGGAGACCCCCATCTCAAAATCTCAAAAAGACAAAAAAAAACAACAAAAAACGGGTGTGGTAGCACACACCTGTAATCCCAGCACTCGGGAGGCTGAGGCAGGAGGATCCTTGCAAGTTCGAGACCAGCCTGGGCTACAAGTTGAGCTCAAGGCCAGCCTGAACTGCACAGTGAAACCCTGTCTCAAAAAGCCAAAAAACAAACAGGGATTTAGATGATCTGATATGTAGTATTTATATAAGAAGGAATTTAACAGTAAGGTGGTCTACAGTTGCATATTAATGGTATGATTTGTAGTTTTAGAGGTATTCCTAAAAGGGGCAAGATAGAAATTTTGGCTATGATCAAATGAATTACTACAAATTGTAGACAAGCAGAAAGCAGACTGTCCTAATGTTTCTGAAAACTTCAACATCTTTTCAAGCTCATGAGAGATTTCAAACATATACAAAAATGTGTATGTACCTACCCGCCAACCAATTTAAACAGTTACCAGTTGATAGCCAATCTTGTTTCACCTGTATCTCTCCCCACTCCATGGGTCCCCCCAGCAAACTTTAGACATCAGATCCCCTCATGTATAAAGTTTCAGTATGTTTGACCACAAGAGAACATTAAAAACAACTACAGCCACGAATGGGTTCATACGGGCCAGGGACATAGCTCAGTGGCACAGCGTCTGCCTGGCAAGCATGAGGTCATGAGTTCAATTCCCCGTGCCCCTGCCAAAAAATAAAAATAAAAATAAAAAAAAATAATGGCGGCATACACTGTAATCCTAGCACTCAGGAGGCTGAGGCAGGCAGATTGCTGCAAGTTCCAGGCCTGTCTGGGGTATACAGTGAGTTCAAGGCCAGCCTAAGCTATATAGGGAGACCCTATCTCAAAAAATCTTAACTACATCATTATTACTCATAAGTCTTGTAATTTCTTTATATCAAGTGTGCCGTTAATGCTCAAATTTGATCTCAAATGATTTTTGATAGTTTATTCAAATAGGGATCCAACCAGTGTCCATAAATTGCAACTGTTAATGTGCTGCTTAAGTTTCTTAATCTGTTGCTACTTCTCTTTTTTTGTTTTGTGTTTGGGGATAAGGTCTTGCTTTGTAGTTCAGGCTGGCCTTGAACTCACTACGTAGCCCTGGCTCACCTTGAAATTCAAGGTGATCCTCCTGCCTCAGCTTCCCAAGTGCTGGGATCACAGCATGCATCACTATGCTGGTTTTTCTTTCTTTTTCCACTCTTTTTTTCTGTTTTTGAGTAAACCTGGTCATTTGTCTTTGCGTTTCCCACAGTCTGGATTGCTGACTGTAAGCTTAGACTGTCATTTATCAGTTCCTTTGTGTCCTGTATTTCTTGTAAATTGATCCTTAGAGCAAAAGTTTTTTTTTTAACCTTTTAACTAATGATTATTTCAGAACCACTGCCCTGTCAAGACATATTTGGCAAGTAGAAAAACAGTGTAACACACTGTGAAATACAACCTGAAGCTGTTTATCCCTAACCTTTTGGTTATATTTTGAGGCTGAATTTCACATTTTAACTTAGATTCTGATGAGAGGTAGGGAAAACTTAAGCGACACCGACATGCTGACATCAGTAATTTTTTATTTTCTGATAGAACTGCTACTGTCTAGTCTTCAAGTGGAGGAAGGTCGAGGGCTAATCTCTGTAATATAATAGCTATGGTACCAACTCAATAAAGCACTGCAAGTTTTTCTTGCATAAAGAAGCGGGAGCAGCTTTCTTTATAATGAGAGAGAAGTCACGGCTTACGTGTGAGAGGAAGTTCTCAGAAACAAGCTTTTCAACATGGTGAGACAAAACAGCTGGCACAGCACCTCTGCTGCTTTACAATCTTGATTTTGCACATAATTAAGAACCGTCTTCGGCAACCAAAACCAGCGCCTTGAGGGGAAGGCAGGTAACAGCTTCATGATGTACATCCTCCTAGAAGAAGCAACGAACAGAATGACAATTTCATGAAAAACATACCTGTACACCACAGTCTATGGTTAATAAGAACAGGGTAAAATTTTAAGAAAAATTGGTTCCGAGAGAGAACGGCAATTAGGAAACTAGAAAAACCAGCGGGAAGCAGAGATGTGAGGAGAGATCCTCCTCATGCTCCAGGGAGGTGACAGGGTAGCAGCTCACCTTCTCCAGAGCAGCTGTCTCCTTTTTCCAGTCCTGTGTGTAGCCTTACAGTGAACTTTTGCCTTGAGGCAGTTTGACTTCCTAGTCTTTGATCCAAAGGTCAAACTGGAATAGGGGCTGGGCATGGTGGTGCACCCCTGTAATCCAAGCTCCGGGGAGGCTGAGGCTGGAGGATATCCGTAAGTTCAAAGCCAGCCTCAACAACAGAGTGAGACCCTGTCTCAAAAAACCCAAACAGAACTCAAAAAACTACTCAAAAAGGGAATATGGCTCAATTTATTTTTCACATTTAAAAGAAACAGTTCAAAATATGTACCAAGGGGCCGGGAATATAGCTCAGCCGCACAGAAACAAACAAAAAATATGTACCAGATTACAAGTAAATCATTCTTCTTCTTCTTTTTTTTTTTTTTGTCTTTTTGAGACAGGGTCTCTCTGCAGTTCAGGCTGGCCTTGAGCTCACTTTGTGGCCCAGGCTGGTCTCGAACTCACAGTGATCCTCCTGCCTCAGCCTCCCGCGTGCTGGGATTACTGGTGTGCGCCACCATGCTTGGTTGCCTTTTATCTTTTAAAATCAGGCACAACTATTTGTATTTGTGTAGATTGCTTTTTTATTGCCGCAGACTGAAAAAGCAGTTTTTTTGGAACAGCAACTCAGGCGAGCTTGAAGATCCCCACAGTCCTAGAACTAAGGATACGAGGCCCCAAAGTGAGTTTAACATCGTAGCTCGGGGGAAATGTTCTTCCTTTCCGGAACACACACACTACATAAAATGCCTTGCGCACTCAGGTGCGTAGGAACGACCTGCACAGAGCCGAGCTCTCGAGGGAACCGTTTACACACAGACACCCACCTCTGCCTCCGTCTTTACGGATCTGGGTCTCTTCCCACAGACGGCGCCCCGCTGCCACTAGAAGTACCATCATGATCTCAGAAACCACAGAAACCAACCCGAGCGCCACGGAGTGCCCGCGGCTTTTGGGGTGGTGGGCGTGACTTCCAACAGCCTAAATGAGGGAAGAGGAATAAAGTTTGTGCGCATGCAAACATGATGGCATATTTTTCAAAATCCGGGCGGGAAACGTTTGAAATGCGATTGCTCCTTTCTTTTTCCTTCCCTTGACTGACTCCGCGCGTTTTTTCCCTCACTTTCCTGTCGCGTACCCAGCCGTCGCCTGGAGTCCAGCAGCACTCCGGCTTTCCGTACGAAAACATGGCGCTTCCCTGCTCTCGTTGGTCGACTCCTGGTTCTGGAGCCGCTGCCCAGTGAGCACCCTCGGACCACATCTGGCCGCGCCACCACTTTCCGTACGCAAACATGGCGCCGCCCAGCTCCCGAGCCACCGCGCACGGAGCCCCTTTGGCTGGCTGGGGACTGAGCCTTTTGACTCTCCGTACGAAAACATGGCGCTGCCCTAGGTTGGTCAGGCGCTTCTCTGATAGTATCAGTCGGCCCTTCCCGACGCTGAGGAGCAGTCGCGGTGGCCGCTGCTCCTCGGAGCTGGGCAGCGAGGACAGCCCGCAGCGGGGCGAGCGGGGAGGCGCCCGAAGGGCAGAAGAAGAACTGATCTCCCCGCCGCGCATCGCTCCCCCCTGACTCGCGGCGGGGGCGGCAGGAGGGAGGCCCCCGACCCCGCGGCAGGTGAGCGGCGCGCGCGAGGCGCCGGGTCGGAAGCACGGCTGTTTCTTCGCCTCGGCTCGCGATGACTGGGGGGGGACGGGGCAGCGGCTGGGAGGGCGGGCGGCGGGCGGCCTCCGGGCGCGCCCCGCTGGGCTTGCGTCCCCGCCACTCCCTCCCTGGCCCAAACTGTTGTTTACACCGGAACCCAGCCCGGGGGGTTGGGAGCGCTGCGCGCGGGGGACGCGCTGCTCGGCCTCCCGGGACGGACCCCGCTCGGCCGCTGACAGACCTGCCGCAGGGCAGCGCGCCTGCTGTGTGCATCTTCGCGGAAGCGCGGGGGCTCCGGCACGGCACGGTAGGGGTCGATCGTGGTTGAATGAATGCGCGCATTGAGAGCAATTCAGTGGCTCCGGGGTGCACCCTGTGCCCCTTTCATTATAGTTACCTCTGGTGGAACGCTTGTGTGCCGGCCTCTGTTAGACACAGTCCGCGTTTCATCTTCCCCCCCGTGTGAGGGAGATCGCTCCGTTTTACGGAGGAAAAAACTAAAGTCACGCAGGTAGTAACGAGCCAGAATTGGATCCCACACCAACTCCCAGCACGCCCGAGGACAGTGACATCGCGGAGGTGACACAGTAATTCATCGCCGGGATGCACTTATACGTATGGAGCCTGTGTGGAAATGCGGTTAGTCCCGGCTCAAGAAGCTCAAGATCTAGGTGAAGAATGTTTTAAAAAACAGTGAGCTACGTGTGGTGGTGCACACCAGCATTTGGGGAGGCTGAGGCAGGAGGATGGCCGGTTGGAGCGTAGCCTGAGCAGTTTCGCCGCATAGCGAGACCCTGTCTCAAAATGAAAAAGGAGGATGTGGCGTGCGGCCGAGGCCCTGGGTTCATACCAAGCACCCAACAAAACAACAAAATAGCATGTTTACCATCAGGCCCAACCCCCTTTCCATCTTCCCGCCTGCCACTTTTCTCATTTTCCCATGCCTTGGCTTCTGCCCTCTGTGGATGAGCTGCCCCTCTTTTCACCTTCTTTCCCCCCTCCAGATCATTTCATAACTGGGTGAAATTCTACTTTCAAAGGTCAGCTTGGGGCTGGGGATTTAGCTCAGCGGCAAAGCGTCTGCCTGGCAAGCGCAAGGTCGTGAGTTCAGTTCCTGGTACCGGAGAAAAACCAAAAAAAAAAAAAAAAAATGGTCAGCTCACATGTCATCTTTTCTGGGAATGTTTTCCCACCGTCCTCCTGGGTGGGATTAGTTTCTCCCTCTGCTACTGACACTAGCAATTTCATAATGCGACTAAGGCGTGAGTTTCACTATGGTTCCCTCTAAGCCTGCCTGTTTCTTCTCCAGACTATGTATTTCATCTTTCTGTTCCTATTTCAGTTTGTATTATTGATTAATTTATTTATTTGGTGGTCCTGGGGATTGAACTCAGGGCCTTGTGCCTGCTAGGCAAGCATTCTACTGCTGAGCTACATCCCCAGCCCTATTATTATTATTAGGGGATTTTTTTGTTTTTTTTGAGGCAAGATCTCACTATGTAGATCAGGCTGGTCTTGAACTCACTATGTAGCTGGCCTCAAAGCAGACCTCCGCCTCAGCCTCCTGAATGCTGGGATTGTAGGTGTGGGCCACCACGCCCGGCTATTATTAGGTTTTTTTGAGAGGAGGCCTTGCTATGTAGCTCAGGCTGGCCTTGAGGTCATGAAGTAGCCCAGGCTGGCCTCAAATGGGCAGCTTCCTCCTGCCTGGGCCTCCCAAATGGTGGGATTACAGGCAGGCTCCACTCCAGGCTCCAGATAAGCGAATGTTGAATGGAAGGAAGTGATGAACGCCAGACGTCTCGCACCAGCCCTGCAGGAGTTGGAGAAAAGTGCAAACACTAATGAGGTTGGAGGTGTTCTGAGAGGAGATAGGACCAGAGCTAAATCTTGAAAGCCAGGGGTGGGTTTAGGAAGCTGAAGATTAGAGACCTAGGAGTCTTCTGTACTCCTCTCTGCTCAGGACGAATGACTTCATCTTTTCTGTGCTCCTGATTTTCAGCTTGTGAGGGGGATAAAATTAGAAGTGTCTCTTTGTCATTTCTCGTACAGCAGGCTGGTAATGCTATTGTTTGGGTCTTGGAGCATTTCCAGTCCCTAAAAGGATTTAGGACAGTGAGAAGATGGATATTGGAAGGTAAAATTGGATTAGAAAGGAGAGATACATTAAAACGAACTTCATATTGAGAGTACATTTCCATTAAAAAATCTCGTTTCCAGTCACTCATTCTGTTTAATGGAGGTCTCTGAAATTTCACAGAGCTGTGTCAGGTGATACTTCTCTAATTGTTCAGAAGCAGTCTGCCAAACCTCCCTGAAGCAGTGGACGTTTTTGATCGCCGAATTTCCTTCCAGATGTGTCCTGTAGTGTAATTACTGTTTATGGCAATGTTTTGTGATCAAGCGCTAATGATATCAATGTTAATTATCTTCAGCATCATAAATGCTGGAAATACTGTGTCTGTCTTAATTAGAAACACCCTAGGAAAGCGAACCCTAGGGAAGAATTTGACAAAAACTTGGTTGTACTTAAGAATCCTTGGCCCAAACCAAGGTGTCAAGTGATATTTCTATTCTAACTAACAACTAATAAAATAAGCCTCGCCCAACCACACACATTATGGTTGTTTGTAACTTGCTGCCACTTTATTCATGATCTTTTCTTACTGACTGCAGGTATTTTTTCCTACAAGATAGGATCAGGGAACTCACTCCTCAGCCCTTTGTATTCACTTGGAAGCATGTTCTTCTTGGGTGTGTATCACCTCTGCGTGGGTGGGGAACCTCTGTAGTTGCAGCTACTTAGGAGGCTGAGGCAGGATAGTCACACCGTGGAGGCCAGCTGAGGCAACATGTACAAGGTCCTGGATTCAATCCTCAGTACTACTTAAAAAAAGAAAGAAAATCGTTTGTGAGAAATTTTTTTTTTTTTTTTGGTTTTTCTCCGGTACCGGGAACCGAACTCACGACCTTGCGCTTGTCAGGCAGGCGCTTTTGCCGCTGAGCTAAATCCCCAGCCCCTGTGAGAAATTTTTATAACAGTTCTCAAGGCTGAAAGTAAATAAGATTGAATTGATTAAAAGAGGAAGCAGATAGTTTATACTATTGTTTTCTATTGGTTTAAGGCCCTCTGTTCTTGTGACATGGTATTCATGAGGGGAAAAAAAAATTCCTATGTATTACTCTCTAATATCCATAAATCTGATAAATTGTAAGTGACATTTAACAAGTATTTGTTTAATTTTTTTTTTTTAAGAGAGGTTTTTTGTTATGTCTTGTAGGCTGGCTTTAAATTCACTGTGCAGCCCAAATTGGCCTAGAACTAGCTGTGATCCTCCTGCCTCAGCCTCCCAAATTCTAGGACTGCAGGCTTGGACCACCGTGTCCAGCTCAGTATCTGTTTAATCACTGATGTAGATGGAATGTGGTAGCTGGATAAGATCCTGGCAAGCTCTTTTATTTTGCAGAGGAGAAAACTGAAACCCGAAGAGATTAATGATTTTCCTAGAGTCATGGTACTAGTTAGTGATAGAGCTAGAACCCTCTAGGCTCATTTTTTGTTTGTTTGTTTCGTAGGAAAGTGAATACACTTAATTGAGAATGTCTGAAAACATTGACAAGTCCAATATAAATCAGTCAAATGATTCTGAGCAGGGCCTGGATGGTGCCGTGGAACATTCTGATGAAGCTTTACAGAAGAATGTAACATTGGACTCTTCTAGTCCCCACAGGGTGCAAAGACCTCACTGTAAGTACGTTTGACTTTGGTTAGAAGCAGTATCACCATTGTCGTCAGATGGTCTTTTTATTCCATTTCCTTGTGCATGTGGCTCTGAGCTAATCTTTCCCTCCTTCCTTCCTTCCTCCCTCCCTCCCTGCCTGCCTGCCCTCCTTCCTTCCTTCATCTTTCTTTCAAGAGACATTTATTTTGGCTCATGCCTAATTTCTGATAACATCAAAACATTAATAACTAGCACTTACGAATAGCAGCAACTTCTCAACCAACAGCCTAGTTACTTGTGCGTTTTCTTTTTTTTTTGGGGGGGGGGGCGGTTTTTCCAGTACCAGGAATTGAACTCACGACCTTGCACTTGCCAGGCAGGCGCTGTGCCGCTGAGCTAAATCCCCAGCCCCACTTGTGTGTTTTCAATTGCGTGAGAATATTACAATTTTAAAATAATACCCAGAATATTCCTGTCTTCCTCCAGCATCCAGGGCATTTCAGTTTCTCTGATGTGCTCTCTTAGAAATACGAAGGGGGAGTGTGAATTACTACGGTTCTAACAAAGAGTATTTGAAAAGTCTGTGGCTGATTCTAACCAGGACAGGGTTGTGCAGGATAAAACGGGGAGAAAAGTGAGTTCCCCACACTGTCAGCGCACTGCCTGGGGGCTTAGTTCCCTCCAAGCTGAGGGGACTCTCTGCTGAATGAGCGTGAGGAAGTCCTTTGAGATCCCTGGCAGGCAGCTAGCCAGCCTCCAGATGAAGGGTGGCGGTGTCTGCTCGTATTCCCAGCACTTCCACCAACTCAGGTCTCTCACGAACCTGAGGCAAGAGACAGGCTTTTGTGATCCACCGAGGCATATGGTTTAATACCCGGGTGCAGGCAGGCAGAGAGCGACACAGGTATCTACCTCGAACAAAGACGAGTGTGTTTCTGCTACATAGATGGAAAGAAGACAGGTGGGACGATTTAATAAACATCTGAGGTTAAAGTCCTCTGGCAATCCCGTACCTCAGTGGGAAAAATCCTTGAAGTGACCCATGTAAATTTTGGGTGCCTCCAGATGTCCCCGGGACCTGCAAAATTTTTTGTCCTACCTTATCTCCTCCACAACATCCTGTGCTTGCTGATGACAGCCTTGGGTGCTGAGCTGGATTCCCTGCAGAATGGTGCTTTTGCTGGCAGGCAGGCTGGGGGCTGGGAGAGTCGGGTCCAGTTGGAGCCTTACAAAGTCTTTTTTTTTTTTTTTTTTTTGAGACAGGGTCGTGCTATGTAGTTCAGGCTGGCCTTAAACTCACTGTGTAACCCAGGCTGGGCTCAAATTTGTGGCAATCCATCTGTCTCAGCCTCCCAAGTGCTTGGATTACAGGTGTGTGCCATCATACCTGCAGCATTGTCTTTTATTAAGAATAGAATACTCAGGCTCTCTGAAGTGAGTCCAAAAATGCATGGTTTTAGGAGGAAGTGTCATAGTCTAAGAATGTCCATATTGATGTTAACTCTCTAAAGTGCAGAAAACATTTTTGGGTTTTGAGCTGGATTTCTTCTAAAATGATCGTAGCCTTTCTCAGGTTATTTATTAGTCTACATAGTATTCTTACACCAAACAGTGGACCCCATTTTATTGTGATTTATTATCACAAACTACTTTTAACAAATTACCAGTAGGGCAAATTGTGTGCAGGGAATCAGGCTATTAAGAGCATGGTCTTGTGTGTGTGTGTGAGTGTGTATTAGATCTTACATACACCTATCTCTTAGGGTGGCTGTGAAGATTAAATTAATTCACAAATAGCACTGAGAACTGTGTTTGGCACATAATAAATGCTCAGTACACAGCAGCAGTTGTTGCTACTACTGCTACTAATATTATATCATTTGTTGCATTTAATAGTGCCAGGATTGATTGTTGTGATGTATTGTAGAGGTGCTATAGTTTGGATTTGAAATGATCCCTAAGGACCTTGCCAAACTCACAACATTTAAAATCAGCTTGCTGGGCTCTTTGCGCTTGCTATGCGCTATAAAGATAGAGCTGAGGAGATCCCAATTGCTGAGAAGGAAAAAACTGGAGAATAGAAAAGATGACCTGAGGGCATCACAAGGAGCAGCAAGTCTCCACCCTTTGCCGCCTCAAAACTGCAAAAGTTGCTGGACGCAGCACACGTACACCTGTAATCCCAGCTCTCTGGAGGCTGAGGCAGAAGGATCCTTGCTAGTTCGAGACCAGCCTAGGCTGCCAAGTGAGTTCAAGGCCAGCCTGAACTGCATAACAAGACCCTGTCTCAAAAAGACAAAAAAAAAAAAAAAGTGAAAGACTGCTTTGAGGAGAAAACTGCAGAGGAGCATGTTCTGGAATGGTGGCAGCATAGAGAATTTGTTCCTCAGAACAACTTTGCAACCAGACACATTTCTTTAAACCAGTTTCCAGATACAAACACATGCTTATTCTTAACATTTCACAACTGCACATTATAACACAGGTTTAACAATCCTTAAGAACAAATACTAAATCTATCAACATTATATTACATTGGAACCATAACATTCAGTCTCTGGCCCCCCAAGGATTTACGTACATCCCTTTATGCAAAAAGCATTTAGTCCATCTGTAAGAGTTTCCAAAGTCCAAACAGTTTCAGCATTGCTGAAAAGTCCAAGTCCCAAGTCTCCTCTGAGATGGAAGGCAAACTCTTAGTTGCAAGCCCTGTACAAACAAAAAGTTAGACACTTCCAACATTCAATGGCACAAAATAAACATTTCCATTCCAAATGTTACAAACGGGGACACAGAGCATTGGGACCAAAGCAAGTCCAAAATCCAGGAGGGCAAACATGAAATCCTGTACTTCCACAGCCAGCATCAGATACCATCTATGGCAAACAATGAGCTCCAAACTCGAGTGACTTCACCCTTACAGCACTTCCAGTGATTATAGCTCCCACGGCTTCTCTCTTGGGCTGGCTTTGCTCCCTCTTGCAGCTTTCTTTAGATGATCCACATTCCTGGCTTTTCCAAACTTCTGCAGTCTCCATAGCATCTTTGGATTCACCCTCACAGCTTCACATATTTCCCTCTCATGGGCACACTTCCTGGCCTCCCAGGCCTTCTGAAATCGAGGTGGGAGCCGCCTTAACCCTGTAACACTTGCATTCAGCATGCACCTCAAACCCGCACCATATGGATGCTGCCAAGGTCTGCTGCCTCCTGGAGCCAGGTGTCCCTCTGTCTTGCTGAAGCGGGTCAAATGCCTGGATTACTGGGCACTCTGAATCCAATTCTGAGGAACAAATTTTCAGTGCTGCCGCCATTCTGGAACATGGCACTCTGCGGCTTTCTCCTCAAAGCAAATTCTTTCACTTTTGCAGTTTTGAGGCTGCAAAGGGCAGAGACTTGCTGCTGCTTCTGATGGCCTCAGGCTATCTTTTCTATTTTCCTGTTCCTTCTCAGCAATAGTTTTCCTCTGCTCTATCTTTGTAATCCATAGCTTTACTGGCGCTTCCTTGCTAGCCAAATTCACATTTTAAATCATCCTGCTGGGCTCTTTGCTCTTGATTCACAACATAAATCTGGCTAAAATAGCCATGCCACTGCCCCAACATTTAACTGACTTGAAATTTTTTCTGCCAGATTAATTAGTCCACCACCCTTAATCTCTCTCTCAGGCAAAGTCCCTGGACTTGAGCAAAATGCAGGCAAACTTTCTGTCAAGCCATAACACACATCATCTGGAGTCCAACAACCGATGCAGTCCTTCTTCCCAGCAGAAACCTCCCGAACCCGGTCTTTCCCAACAGGATTTCTGTCAGGCATCTGGTCTTCTGAGCTCTGACCAGAATCTTCTATATAGAACAGTCTAAGGCAGTCCAGCTGTACTCTCTCAGGGGACATCTCTGAACATTTCCAAACTCTTCACGTCAGTCATTCCCAAAGGCTTCAGTAACTTCAGTAACAACACGGTCTGGTAACAGTCACAGCAGCAACCTCACCTCTCTGGTACCAAATTCTGTCTTGGTTACTTTTCTCTGGTTGCCGAGACAAAATACCCAACACCCCAAATTAAGGAAAGAGAGATTTATTTAGCTTACAGTTTGTGGGCGTTTCAGTGTGTAATCGGCTGGCTCCAAGGCAGGGTGGCAGGGCACAGGGGCAACAGATTCAGGCTGCAGAAGACAGCAAATGCAGCAAGAGCAAAAGGGGGGAAACAAGCCTCTTTTCCGTCCTTATATTGTGTGCTGCCTATCCACCCACACCATCTCTGTGCCCTCCTCTTGTAGAGGCTCAGGATGTTTACAAAGTAAGGACCCTGGCTCCCTGCTGAGTTGCTTAGTTAGACTTCTCAGGTTGACCAGGAACAACATCCTAGAGGGTAAGGGCGTGGCCCAGGATATAGAACTGCTGAGTTACTTAGTTAAGCTTCTAGACTTCAAATTGACACAATGTATCAACCATTACACATTGGGACCTATCCCCTTCCACCTTCTCCCTTTTTGTTCCTGGTTGTGAGGCCAGCAACTCTGTTACCAAGTGCTCTCCACTACCTGTGCTGCTTCACCACTGACCCAAAGGCATGGAGCCAGCTGATCCTGGACTGGACCTTCCAAAACTGAGGGCCAAAATAAACCTTTTCTTTTATGAAGCTGATTCAAGGCAGGTATTTGTTACAGTAACAGCTAGCACAGGATGTTTAACACAATTGTTTTATTGCTGTAGTTTCTGATAAAGGGGGATTTTTGTTTTATGTTCAGTCATTCTTTGATGGATGCCCTTGCCTTTGGCACTCTACCAGTCTGGTCACATGACACCCAATTAATGTCAGCCGAACCTGAGGCCATGTTATTTGATACTGTGGTAGTTATATCACTAAGAAGAGTACTTATGCTGGAACCTGTGATCAAGTTTTAAAGGACCCAGGAATAGCCAAAAAGGTACAGTAAGATTTGTGTGTAACGTATATGCATTTTTAAGGAAGAAGGTAATGGAAGCTTTTATTAAAGTCTCAGAAATCTGCTGTGGTTGGTTGTGTTTTGTCTATCAAGGGTTCCTACCCTAAAAGCTTGGTCCCTAGTGTGACTTTTTTTTTAAATAGTACTGAGAACTGGATCCAGGGCTTCACAATGGGCTATATCTTGAGCTCTTTTAAATTTATTTTTACTTTTAGATATGGTTTCACCAAGTTGCCTGGGCTGGGTTTGAACTTCTGTTCCTCCTGACTTAGTCTCCCATAGTGCTGGGATTCCAGGCATGTGCCACCACGCCCAGCTCACTGTTGCTCTGGAGGTGGTAAATCTTGAGGTGGGGCCTAGGGGAAGGCAGTTAGGTCACTGAGGGGCTCTGCCTTTGGAAGGCAGTTCCGGTGGAACTCTGGTTAGTTCCTGAGAAACAGATGGGTAGAGTGAGCCCCGCCCCTCAGTTTCACTCTAGCCTCCCTTCTTGCCTCATAATCTCTTCATACTCGCTCCTGCCTTTATGATACCACCTGCCAGGAGGCCCTAAGCAGTCGAGCAGATGCCATGTTCTTGCACCTTCAAAAACTGTGTGCTAAATAAACCTTTCTTTAGCAAAGCACCTAGATTCAGATGAGTAGCATAGCAATGGAAAATGGACTAATACGGGAACATACTAAAATGAATTTTAGCCAGGTGTGGTAGGGCATACCTGTAATCCTAGCACTCAGGAGGCTGAGGCAGGAGAATTGCTGTGAGTTCAAGGATAGCCTGAACTGCATAGTGAAACTTTCTGTCAAAAAAAAAAGACAAAAAAATAATAAAATGAGTTTTAAATCAGTGCTCTTAGGTGCTCTTGTTGGCTTCTTTGCTCTTTCACCAGGTCTACTAATTATGAGTTTAACTAGTGTACTCTAATTTATTAACTGAGTCAACTTTAATTTTTTTGTTTGTTTTTGCTTTTTGAGACAGAGTCTTGCTGTGTAGCCCAGGCTAGCCTTGAACTGATGGCAGTCCTCCTGCCTCTTCCTGCCTCAGCCTCCTGTGTACTAGGAGTATAGGCGTGTGCCACCATGCCCAGCATGAAGTTTAATTGATGGATTAGGTTAGTCAATCCCAGTCATCCTTAGATGTATGGATGACAGTGAGTTTTTACATCTGTCAAGTGCATAATTGGACTTTTACATACATAAATCATTTATATACTGTGGATACCCTCTACTCTTCCTTTCCCATCCTCCCTGTGGAGTAGCTGTTGGGTAACAGTTGCTGTCTGCCCTTCACAAATGCCCACCTACTTATGTGACCTGAGTCTCTCTTTAGAGTGTGTAGACCACTCAGATCCGTGGGCCTCTTAATAGAAAAGGTAGAGAGTACAGCCATTCTAAATTTGAACTTCATTTTATTTTGAAATCTGTCTGCCAGCCTCCCAAGGGACATGTTCAAGTTAATGTGTTTCTCCTACAGGGATCAATGTATAAAACATGTAACAAAATTTAGCAGCACTTTAGCTTTCCTTTTTTCATTTTTATTTTTTCTCCCTGCAGAGTCTCACTGTGTGATATAGGCTGGCTTTGAACTCACTGTGTAGCCCAGGCTGGCCTCAAACTCATGGTAATCTCCTGCCTCAGCCTCCCAAGTGCTGGGATTACAGGCGAGCAAGCAGAATTACACCTGGCAAGCCAGGATTACACCTGGCAAGCAGCGTAGCTTTCTCCGGTGTAATAAACCCCATGGAAAAATGTGTGTAACCGTACCGTTTTTCATGGCTCTTATTACAGCTTACACTCTCCTCAGAAATTATAGTGAAGTTTTATGATCCACTAAATTGGATCTTTAAGTTCTCACTTGTACAGGTGGTAAATTTGAGAACTCTCACATAAACCCCCCCACAAAATCCGACAACCCTGTAATTTATATGTGGTGAATACCTACTTCCTCTGTATGTAGATCTTAGAATTGGAACCTTTATTGTTCTTGGTCAGATGCCTCCTGTTACAGGTCTGAGTTTAAGTAGTGCATTTGTCGGTATGGACTGTCATCCATACATCTAAGGCTTTCCCATCACTGGGACACAATACCTGGACCCACAATTTAAGGAAAGTCATGGTTTGGGGTGATGCAATTAAATAATTTTGTATTATTAATATTCTCTGGGAATACTGAGAATAATTTGATAAGGAGAAATTTTGACTATTTTCCAAACCTCTTTTTTTTTGAGCACGGCCTTGCTATGTAGTTCAGGCTGGCCTGGAACTCAGTGTTGTAGTGAGTTCATCTCAAGGCAGTTCTCCCACCTCCCAAGTGCTGGGGTTATAGGTGGGTGCCGCCACACCAGGCTGCAATTTCCCTCTATATGATCAAATAAAGGTTTTCACCAGACTGGACATAACCAGTTCTTAGGCTTGTTTTCTGGGGAGGAGGGTTACAAAGAAAAGAGTAAAAAAAAAATAACTTTCCACTAAAAAAGAACTTTACAACTGTTAAACCTTGGGCAAGCCTGTGATACTACTTTTCTGATTTTAACACCATCCCATAAAATTAATGTAGTCATCTCGTAGGCTTTTGCTTCCCAGATTGGTTTCTGGGACCATCAGCATCCATCTGAGACTTGTTAGAAAAGCAGATTCTCCTGCCTTGTCCCAGATTTGCTAAATCAGAAACCCAGAGAGAGGGCCTAGTCATCTGTTTTCCTAGGCCCTCCCTCTGGTTCCATATAGGCTGAAGTCTGAAAACCACCACCACAGACTTTTTGGGAGAATTACCCCTCATTCCTTGGTTCAGAAAAATTGTATGAGAACTCAGAAAAATTGTATGAGAACTTCCTTTGTGGAAGATAAATCTCAAGCTTTAGCAAAAGAGAGAGAAAGCAGTGCACACACGTGAAATCCCAGCACTCTGAGAAGCTGAGGCAGGAGGATCCCTTGCAACTTAGTGACTTAGCAAGACTGTGTCACAATAAAAAATAGAAAAATGTTTGGGTATGTAGCCCAGTGCAAGGGCCCTGGGTTTGATTCCTAGTACTGAAAATAGATAAATAAATAATAATACAAATTTAAAAGAGAAAAGTAGAGAGAGCAGTTGTAAGGCTATTGAACATTTGGTAGAGAAATAAAATCTACAGAATTTAGATAGCAGGGCAGTGGGAAAGTGAGACATCAAGATGACTCTTTTTCAGTTTGTCCTTCCACGAGTCTTCATGCTACGGAATTCTTATATTCCATGCCTTCTGCTTTATTCACTGGGATAAGCTTCAGCACTCTCATTCGATTGTAGTGTCTCATACGGGTAATGGGGTTAGGATTGTTTAAATAGCGCCTGATGTTCTAAGGCTTCACTGCTGTTTTGTTTGTGTTTATTTATTTTGCTGTTTTAATTTGGACTGATGCGTTCATGCCATCGTACTGGTAGTACAGAAATAAACTGCTACTGGAAGGAAAAGAGAAGATCTTAAATCTGGTGTCTTCTTTTTTTCTTTTGGGGATAGAATGGAAGCAGAAGTATAGGGCCATAAACCCTTAGCTTTTTGGGATAATGGGCATCTGTAACTCAAGATTTTGAGTTCCAGTTTACTGTAATCATTTTTTACTGGCCACAAAATGTAGCCATCTTTTGTCTTAGTAAAAACAAGATATTCTATAAATGACCCCTGCTTTAGGCTCTAGGGTTTAAAAAAAAGGAAGAAAAAGCTAGAATTATTTTGCTGTTTGAAAGCATTTTCATAGAGAAGTAACTGAAGTTGTGGCCTGGTACCAGAACCAGTGCCTTTTCCTAATTCTTATGGAAACTCGAATCTGAAGAAGCCGCTGTCTTCCCCTGGGGTTTCCCGCAGCTAGTCCCCCTCGGTTCGTGACAGTCGAAGAACTTGTGGAGACAGCAAAAGGCGTCACCAACATGGCTCTAGCCCATGAGATCGTGGTAAATGGAGACTTCCGGATTCACCCTGTGGACTTACCAGAGGACAGGTACGGCGCTTGGGGAGTTGTTTAGTATTTCCAGGGGCTGGAAATGTTTCTCTCGGTTGATGCCAATCAAGTGCATTTTTCCGTTTGTATTTTATTATTAAAAAATTCCCATGCTAGGGATTACTAGAGTTTGAAAGTGGATCTCCAGTCAGGCGTGGTGGTGCACGCCTGTAATCCCAGCACTCAGGAGGCTGAGGCAGGAGAATCGTTGTGAGTTCGAGGCCAGCCTGGGCTACAAAGCGAGCTCAAGGCTAGCCTGAACTGCATAACAAGACCCTGTCTCAGACCAAAAAAAAATAAATAAATAAACAAAAAACAAAAGAAAGAAAAAGAAAAAAGTGGATCTCAAGGCAAGGGATCCTTCAAAATGCCCCTAACAGGTCTGGAAATCTGGAAATTCTTTAATGTGAGCCTCTCCCTGGTTGATAGGATGTCAGTGCTCCATCTTGTGCTTTCATTGCATGGTGCATTGGTGTCTTTGTGATCGTCCCAGTGTCCTGCAGCCCTTGGTTCACTCCTATTCTTCACTAGAACACATGAACACAAAGACTGTAATTTATCCTCAATATCTCTAGTGATGGGCACTTAGCATTTTTAAAATTAAGCTTAAATTAAACTTAATTTTAGGGGCCAGGTGTGGTGGCACACACCTGTAATCCCAGTACTCGGAAGGTGGAGGCAGGAGGATCATTGTGAGTTCGAGATCAGCCTGGGCTACAAAGTGAGTTCAAGGCCAGCCTGAACTGCATAGCAATACTCTGTCTCAAAAAGACCAAAAATAAATAAATAAATAAATAAATAATTTTAAAGGCACACCTATTGATTAAAAGGTGTACCTTTAAAAATTATTTAAATGCACTTTCTATGTTATTGTAAAAGTGCCATTGATTTTAAGAAAGAGCTATATTTTAAAGATGTTAAAATGTGAAGGATGTTTTGGAGTCAAGGTAATATGGATGTAGCTACCCTTATTTCAACAGCTCACTTGTGTCAGGACTCGGGATTGGTCTCTGTTCTCTTGACTTGTTCCTCATGGTTGCAGAATGGGTGCCACAGCTCCCAAGCGTCTACCATGCACTTCATTCCAAGCAAAGGGAAGGCATTGGGTGGAACAGAACTCTCCTTTTGTTAGGAAGAAGCATCTTCCTCTGGAGTCATGAAGCAAACTTTAATGTTTTGTTAATGAATTTGGTCACATGCTACAGGGAATGGAATTGCCGTGATAAGCTCATTAGAGCCATCATGGTTGATTTTTATAGGCATCTGTTGCTCTGCTGTAAAACACTAACATTCTGTTAAAAAATTTTTTTTGTTTGTTTGGTTTTTTGTTTTTTTTTTCGGTACCAGGAATCAAACTCACGACCTTGTGCTTGCCAGGCAGGCGCTGTGCTGCTGAGCTAAATCCCCAGCCCCAATATTTTCTTTTTCTTTTTTTTTGGCGGTACTGGGGATCAAGCTCAGGACCTTGCGCTTACCAGGCAGGCGCTTATGCCACTGAGCTATATCCCCAGCCAACATTCTGTTAATAAAGGAGAAATGGCTGCTAGGGGTTTTCTTTGGGTACCAGGAATCAAACTCATGACCTTGTGCTTGCCAGGCAGGTGCTCTGCCACTGAGCTGTATCCCTGGACCCTGCTTGGTTTTCTTTTGAGACAGAATCTCATTATGTAGTTCAGGCTCACCTTGAACTCACTATGTAGCTGAGGCTGTCCTCATACTCACCGCAGTCCTCCTGCCTCAGCCTCCCGAGTGGTGGATTACAGGTGTGCATCACCACACCCAGCAAACATACGGTTTTACAGATATTGGTTATCTATCTGCAAAGAAAGTACCTTTCCAATGAAGAACTGTGCTGGAGATGTAGCCCAGTTGCAGACTTCATGCTTAGTAGAGTGTGTGCTTAGCAGGCACAAGGCCCTGGCTTCCATCCCTAGTACTACCACCGAAACAAGACAGGAAGTGCTTGTTCTTAGGACATGGAAGCTGGTTTTAGTGAGACAGTTAAGCAGTTGTCCCAAATATCACATGGGTATAGGTTATGTTTAGGAACTAAAGTTCTTCCACCTGTTACATGCTGAATTGTTATCTTAAACTACTTAATTGTACATACTTTAGGAAACTTGCAGATAACAGAGAGGTATGATTTAACAGCCCTGAATTTTCCAGTAGCCTTTTTATCAGGTGCCATTGTTTATGCTACTAATTGGACTAAGTGTTGGCCAATGCATTAATTATGTTATTCTTTCTAATAAGGTACTTATTGAAAAAAAATGATGAAATAAAGTGTGTATTAGTTTAAGTGTGTCTGGGAAATCTTTTCTTGATTCTTACTTTTTTGAGATTTATTACCCTAACCCATAGAATCTGTGATTTTAAAATTTGATTTGAGATTTTCTGCCCCCACCTCCCTTTTCTCTAGCTTGGAGAAGAGAGTAAAGGAGATCGTACATAAAGCTTTTTGGGATTGCCTGAGTGTCCAACTAAGTGAAAACCCCCCGACGTACGACCATGCCATCAAACTTGTGGGAGAGATCAAAGAGGTGAGCTGAGTGAAGTGTAACTGTGGTACTTAAGAGTATTTATCTGGCCTCTTTGTATTACTGTTCCAGAATACTTTAAAGAGATGAAAGGATCAAGAAGCTCAGTTAGGGCCGGGGATTTAGCTCAGCGGCATAGCACCTGCCTGGCAAGCGCAAGGTCGTGAGTTCAATTCCCGGTACCAGAAAAAAAAGAAGCTCAATTACTTAGAGAAATATGGATTATTTTTGGCTTAAAAACAACAAAAATTATTTTATAAAACAGGTTATTTATACATTTTAATAGGTATGGATATATTTAATTTATATTGGCCAAAAAGTGATTTAGTCTTTGGGATAGAAAATGTTTTAAGTGGTAGGACCTCTTTGCAGTGCTTTTAGCCATAGTGTTTTGTTTTGTTTTATTTCCTTTTTTTTGAGGCAGGGTCTCACTGTGCAGTTCAGGTTGGCCTTGAATTTGCTTGTGTAGCTCAGGCTGGCCTCGGACTCACAGCGGTCCTCCTGCCTCAGCCTCCCGAGTACAGGGATTATGGTTGTGTGCCACCATACCCGGCAGCCATGGTCTTGAAGAAGAAATGTATCTGTGGGAACTGGAACTGACAGTTGGCTCATAGGTTCATGTTAATAAATGTGCTCTTTTCCCACCACCAGCATTTTTTTCTTATATCCAGATGATGGGTACCTGGAGTTTAAATAGAAACCTGAGTAGCTATTCTAGCCGAACTTGTGAGGACGTTTCTCTGTAGATCTGTAGGGTAGGAGGTTAGAATGTGTGCAGCGTTTCAGTGGCAGTTGGCTAAGGGTCAGAGAGCTACACATTCTTTCATGTATGATCCAAAGCAATGTTTGCCTAAGGAACTTTGATTAAACTTAGCTGTGCTCTCTTGTAGACACTTTTATCTTTCCTGCTGCCTGGTCACACTCGACTGAGAAACCAGATAACAGAAGTCTTGGACCTGGATCTGATAAGGCAGGAAGCAGAGAACGGAGCCCTGGACATTGCTAAGCTGGCAGAATTCATCATTGGCATGATGGGGACACTGTGTGCGCCCGCTCGAGACGAGGAAGTGAAGAAGCTGAAGGACATTAAGGAGATCGTGCCCCTTTTCAGGTACGGGAGCATGCTTGTGGGGCGCCGTGCACCTAAACGCAAAACCTGGCTTCAGATCGAAACTTCCCGAAGTCTAGGTGCTCCGGTATTTCAGTCTGAAGCGCTGTTGGCTGCATCGAGCTTTGAGAAAAGGGCAGTGAACTCCCAGGGCAGTCAAGGCCAGATCTCAGAGCTGAAGCAGCCGCCCCAAAACGCAAGACACTTCTGCACACTGTGTTCTGCAGATGCCTCCAGACTTAGAGGCTGCCTGGTACCGGAACCTGGCACTCTGCCTGCGCACCTCTGCCTGCATATTGCAAAGGTGCCATTGTGCCGCCTACCTAGCCTGGCTCACGCACTCACTTCTTCCTGCCATTCTCACAGTCACTCGCCCGCGAGCCACTCCCCTCTTCACAAAGTAATAAAACCTGGGTTCAGGCCCGGGTCGAGGCCTTTGTTCTGGTTAGCCTTTGTTCCAACTGGACTTAGGACCCCCTTGGCTCCCCACAACTACAAATACGTCTTTGTCTCTTTATTCTCGCCGTGGGTTGCATTGGAAGTGGTAGATTGGAATTTACTAGCGAGAATTCCAATAACTTTTCCCTGGGATTGCAATGTATAAACTCCTTCAGGCCGTGGCAAGGTCTGGATGGGACCAGAGGCCTCTACATACTAACTTCGTTTTTGGTGGTACCGGGAATTGAACCCAGGGCCTTATGCATGCTGGGCAAGTGCGCTACCACTGAGTGATGCCTCCAGCCCTCTAAGTATTTATTTTTATTTTTTAATTTCAAAAAATTTTTTTTGAGACAGGGTCTCGCTATGTAGTCCAGGCTGGCTTGAACTCATTATGTAGCCCAGGCTGACTTTGAACTTGTAGGGATCCTTCTGGCTCAGCCTCCTGAGTACTGGGATTACAGGCGTGCGTCATCAAACCCAGCGAATATTTAATTTTAAACATATGATTGTGATAAAGTTGCTATAATTTTTATGCTAATATAGATAAAAGAATGGCATGATGCTACTTGAGGATTTTATTTTATTATTTTAAGACATGGTCTCACTATGTACTTTAGGCTGGCCTTGAACTCACTATCTAGTCCAGACTGGCTTAGAACTTGTGGTAATCCTCCTGCCTCAGCCTTCCAACTGCGCCACCATACCCAGCAAGAGATGTTGATTTTTTGTTAACTGCTTAGCTTAATTTTCCTGTAAACATATAAGATGTTACCTATCAAAGTGATACTAGGCCACAGTGCCTACAGAGCAAGTGACCGCTCAGTCAGACACAGCATCTGGACTGAAAGGAATGGTGATGCACTGTAAAGAAGGGCTGACTTCGGGGTGACTTGTGACTGGCCATGTTCCTCAGGGAGCTCAAAGCCACGCTACAGAGTAGTTTTCAAACATACTGGCTCCGGTGGGCCCTGAGGCTTTTAAGCTGGGTGACTCTACGTGGGTAAGGCTGTCCCCACATCTGGGCGGTCTGCTCCTGTCTGTCACTGTTGCTCTTCTCAGAGGACACTCGGTGCCACCCTGCGGCTAAGCTGCGACACACGAGCCCACATGCACGGCCTCCACAGCTCGGGAGACTGGATGTGCACGGAGCCTGACAGGACCCCCTGGTGGGCAGAGCAGATACAAGAAACAAGTGCTGCTGGTGGGAAAGGAGCACATTTATTAACATGAACCTATGAGCCAACTGTCGGCTCCGGTTCCCACAGATGCATTTCTTCTTCAAGACCATAGCTGCCGGGTGGCGCACAACTGTAATCCCTGTACTCGGGAGGCTGAGGCAGGAAGACCGCCATGAGTTTGAGGCCAGCCTTGGCTACACAAGCGAGTTCAAGGCCAGCCTGAACTGCGCAGTGAGAGCCTGCCTCTGACTTTTTCTATTCTAGTCATTTAATTAATTTTTTATTGGAAGCTTTATTGATATAATAATATACAGACGTGGAGCTGTAAGAAATATAGACACTTGGTGCAGTTTCCCCCGACGGCAACTTTGCAAAGCTAAAGCATAGTGTCACAACCAGGATACCGACATTGGTACAGTCTGCTGGTTGATGTAGATTTGCTGTTACTTGTATATGCTTTTGTATGAACTTTCATTCAATTTTATCATCTGTGTAAGTTCGTGTGTCCCTTACTACAAGATACTGAACAGTTCCAGCGACATGAGAATCTCTCACATTGTGCTTCATAATCAGCTTCTGTGATTTTTTTTGAGTCAAGGTCTCACTTTGTAGTTCAGGCTGGCCTTGAACTCACTGTGTAGCCCAGGCTGGCCTTGAACTTGCAGCAATCCTCCTGTCTCAGCCTCCTGAGTACTGGGATTACAGGGGTCCATCACCATGCCCAATTTATATGATTTTTAAAACTCCATAAGCATTTCTAATGGCTGCAAAATACTTATTTGCATAGATAGAATTAATTTTCTCCCTTAGAAGAGACAAATTAGATTGTATATAATTATCAGCTACTTAACCATGTAGTGAATCTTTTATGCACAAAACATTTTTCTGTATTTTAATTTATTTCCTAAAGATCAATTCTTTTTTATTTTTTATTTTTGGTACTGGGGGTAGAACTGTGCCACCAAGCTCCATCCCAGCCCTATTTATTTATTTATTTAGAGACAGGGTCTTGATAAATTGCCCCTGTAGGACTCGAATTTACAATCCTCCTGCCTCAGCCTCCCTTACTGTTGGGATTACAGGTATGTGCTATCACACCACGCTCCAAACATGATTTGTGTTGTGTGTGTGTGTGTGTGCGCGCGCGCGCGCGCACGCACGTGCACATGCGGTACTGGGGATTGAGCCCTGGGCCTTCATACTGAGCTACATCCCCAGCCATTTTTTTTTTATTATTTTTCATTTTGAGACAGGGTCTCTTTTAAGTGCTAAGTTGCCTAGGCTGGGCTCAAACTTGTGATCCTCCTCCCTCAGCCTCCCATAGTACTGCGATTACACACGTCCACCACCACATGTCACTAACATCGATCCTTGAAATGGGATTGCAGTTTTAGGGTCCAAGCAGTTTTAGGACTTCATTGCATGTTACTACTAAGTTGCTTTCGAAACGTTTATAGAAAAGAATTCTTCATTTCCATTTTCCTTGATGTTATAAAAGAGAACAGAAACCACATTCTCTTTCCTTTCTACAACATATAACAAAGTACTCTTGCCAGGTGAGGTAGCACACATCTGTAATCCCAGCACTCTAGGAGGCTGAGGCAGGAGAGGAACAAGCCCAGCCGATTTACCAACTTAGCGAGACCCTGCCTCAAACTATAGAATTATCAAAAGGGCTGGGGATGTAGCTCAGTGCAAAGGCCACTGGTTCAATCTTCAGCTTCTGAAAAAAAAATGTTACGTCAAAGTTTAGGAAAAGAATTGAAAAGACCTCCTAAAAATAGCTACTGATTTGTTTTCATTCTTTCAGCAAGCTTTTATTGAGCCTTCTCATGTGCTCGACATGGTGTTGGACATTAGTGTAAAATAACAAGAGTTTACAGTCTAGCCAAGGTTAGCAGGGAATTCCTTGGAAAAGTCCTTTGGGGAAATACCTTGCAGCAAATTCAAACTCCCACCGTAAAGTAAAGGGACTGCATGAGGCTTCGGGCAAACACTTGTAACCCCAGCTCCTTGGGTGGCTGAGGCAGGAGTACTGCAAGTTTCAGGACAGCCACGACAGTTTAGCAAAACTGTCTGAGGATAAAATAGAGAGGGCTGGGGATGTAGCCCTGTGGTAGAGCACTTGCCTGGCTTGTGCAATGCTCTGGGTGCAACCCCCAGCACAGCAGGCATACAGAAAGCCTGGGGCAGCAGATACCCCGTCTAAGGGGGCTGGCAGTGTCTCTCAGATCCAGCTGATTTGGGCCGTGATGGGAAGCGTGCTCAGGTTGTATAATCTTTGGATTTTTCAAGAAAAGTGCAACACATGAAAGCAAAGACGAAATCCCAGCACTCGGGAGGCTGAGGCAGGAGAAACGTTGTGAGTTTGAGACCAATCTGGGCTACAAAGTGAGCTCAAGGCCAGTCTGAACTGCATAGCGAGACCCTGTCTCAAAAAAGACCAAAAAAAAAAAAAAAAAAAAGAAAAGAAAGCAAAGAAAAAAAGAAAAGAAAAGAAAGCAAAGACCGGGGTTGCCTGGCCTGCCCCTTGCCTTGCCTGTGGGCTCCGTCCTTCCTCTGCGCCACCTCGCTTTCACTTTGCCCCACCTTGCAGAAGTGAGCAGCTCTGTTGTTCTTGTGGGGCGCAAAGGCAGTGGGGGGCTCCAGGGACCCGGGCGAGGTGAAGGTGGGGACAGGACACGCTGAAAACCATGGGCTTTTCAGATCAGGGCGTTCATGTCTGTGTTTTCTAAGTTTGTTTTTCTTCATATACTTTTCTCTTGACTTTTCCTGCTGCCCCTGCCGAGAGGAAAAGCTCCCCTCCTTGCCTGTCATGCGCGCTCCGAGTGCGTGGTCCTGAGGGCCTCCTTCTCTTGCAGGGCAATGTTTGCTGTGCTGGACCTCATGAAAGTGGACATGGCCAACTTCGCCATCAGCAGCGTCAGACCCCACCTCATGCAGCAGTCGGTTGAGTACGAGAGGGAGAAGTTTCAAGAACTGCTGGCGAGGCAGCCCAGTATGTTTCTGGCTCTGGGGGGCCTTTTGTCCCTGCTGTTTCTTTGCAGTTGCTGTTTTGTTTTAGTTGCTGTTGCTTGCTGCTCAATGATACTTTTTCAAAACAAAACTAAAATTATGGATGAGAACAGTCTGGTTTATACAGGAACCCACGGCATGCCGTAAGACTACATCTAAATCGTTACACACTGAAGAAACACGTAGGTGACAAGAGCAGGGTGGGTAGAATATGTGAGCAGGAATGGAAAAGTGAACGGGGCCCAAATTGAACGTTTGTTTGATTGCTGTAAATTAAAACACCAGTGTGAGGTAAATTGTATTCTTGGTTTTTTGGTTTTTATAATCATGACAGACTTTATGAACGTTCATTCCCTTTTTTTCTCCCGGTGACAAAAGGAAATTTCACTTTGTTTCTGTTCTTTTTTGTGGGTGGGAGTATTAGGGATTGAATCCAGGGCCTTCACTAAGTTGCTAAATTGCCCAGGCTGGTCTCGAACTTATGATCCTCCTTCCTCAGCCTCCCCAGAGTGCTGAGATTCCAGGTATGTGCCCCCATGCCTGCGTTGTCTCTGTCTGTATGTATAAATTATCTGGTTTCACACCCAGGATAAGTCTCATTTTTATGAACTGCTCAAATAACTGCATGAAAACATAACTATAGAATCTACAACTGTGCTATATTTCTTTTTTTTTTTTTTTTTTTTTTGGTACCAGCAGTCGAACTCAGGACTTTGCGCTTGCCAGGCAGGTGCTTGTGCCACTGAGCTATCCCGGCCATTTTGTTTTTATTTTTTGGTACCAGGAATTGAACTCAGGATCTTGCACTTGCCAGGCGGGTACTTGTGCCGCTGAACTATATCCCTGGCCCCTATATTTCTAAGGTACCCTTTTTGGTCTCTGCACTGGCAGCTGATGTTCTGGGTAAATTTCAGTCTGCAGAGCGAGTTTGCGGTGAGTTCTAGGGAGCTCTGTCTCTGCCGGCAGGAGGGTGCTGTCTGGGTGTGCTGTGTCACTTGACCACGAGATAACTCGGCGCCCCACACAGTTGATTCATCTGTCCCCAGACACAAGTCAGGGGCTGCTGGGGTCAGGAGGAGTCAGGAAAGGGCAGAGCAGAGGAGTGAAGAGAGGACAGCACGGCGCACACTTGGCGGCTCCTGGGTGCAGTTTCCCGGCGGAGGCGCCTCGGGGGCAGCGGCAGGTCCCGGAAGCAGGGTGCAGTGCATGTGGCTGCTGAAGCGGAAGCACAGGGTGGTCCCTGGTCTGTTGGGTCCAGGACTTGTCCGCCACATGGAAGCCAAGGTTCCAAGGCCGGTGGGCCTCAGAGAACGCTTCCTGCTGAGGCAGATGGGCTGGCAGCTGGAGCCAGGTCTTGGGGTTACTGCGCTGGCAGAGAAGAAGGGCTCGACCCCTTGTAGCAGGGAGGGGTGGCAAGCAGCCGCGACCGTGGTGCAGCTTGGTGGCCTCCACTGGCCGAGCTGCAGCAACTCCGGGATCTGGCAGCTGCATTTTTGCTTATAACACAGACAGGATCCTCATGGTCTTCCTGTGGATCCCTCGGAGTAGCTGCTACGCTACTCAGCTTAGAGAAGCTATGGGGGCCTGACGGCCGATGACAGCCAGCGAGGGCTTCCCCGGCTGCTTCCCCTACAGCGAGTTCCACATGAAACATGGACCTTGGTCAAACCAGGTCCACAGAAGAGGCTCGCCACGCGGTGCTGCAGCCCGGCCTCATCCGATCAGCCTCTGCGCAGGAATATCTGCCCTCAGAGGGCTGGAGTTCGGCCCTCCCGGCCACCTCTCCTGCAGGGCCCTGCGGGGAGGACAGAGAAGGAAGGTTTGCGGAACACCAGCAGGTGGCAGGGCCCGGCTGGGTGCTGTGGCCCAGCAGCCTGCGAGGTGGGTCTTGTAAATTTCTTTACACCAGGAAACGCACACTCGGAGAGCTGATGACTTATCTGAGGTGACTCAGCTAGTGATGGGCAGGACCGTGATTTGGACCAAGTTTTATTTGATTCTGGAAGTTCCCGAAGTTCATTCCCTACACTGTATTACAGCACCAGGGCAGTCTTCCCCCAGGCAATTCCAAGAAGCTGCGCTTGGTGCCTAGTAACGTCTGCGACTCTGCTTTACAGATTCCCTGGACTTTGTCACCCAGTGGCTAGAAGAAGCCTCTGCTGACCTCATGGCTCAGCGGTACAAACACGCCCTGTCAGCCCAGCGGGAGGCTGCTGGCTCCGAGGACGCCCTGGTGCTGAGCCCGGTGTCCGTCCAGAACTACGCCTACCTGAAGCTGCTGAAGTGGGACCACCTCCACAGACCTTTCCCTGAGGTCGGTGCCCGGGGGTGCGCTTCCGTGTGTGCTGTGCGTATCTGAAAGAATAGCATTATTCGGAGGTAGATCACATGCTGGAAATTCCCTCTTACAGTGTACAGCACGGTGGTTTTTAGAATATGTTCATTACCCCAGGAAGCATCCCTATCCCTTTCAGCAGTCATCGCCCTTGCTCTGCTCCCCGCAACCCCTGCTCTCCGCCTTGCTAGACTCTCTTGTCCTGGGTGTCTGATGTAAACGACATGGGCCTTTTAGTTCGGGCTTCGTTCAGGAAGCATAATGTCCATCAGCGTGGTAGCATGTATCAGGACTTCATTTTCCTTGTATTTTCTTACTGCAGTAAAATACATGTGCCAGAAAGCTACTGTTTTAACTGGTTTTAAGATACGGTAGCATTAAGTTCATTTATATTGTGCAACCATCAAATAGTAATTCCCCGCTATACTCCTGTAATCCCAGCCCTTGGGAGGCTGAGGCAGGAGGATCACTTCGAGTTTGAGGCCAGCGCCAGCTACATAGTGAGAGCCTGTCTCAAACAAACAAATAATAACAAAAAAAAAACCCAAAATGCCTCTTAGAAGGTGCTGGCAACCACAGCTCTGCTCAGAGACCACAGAGTTGACCACTGCAGGTACTCTGTATATGCAGAGTCATATAAGGTTGGTCCTTTTGTGCCTGGCTTCTTTTACTTCCCGTGATGTTCTCGAGGTTCATCCGTGTTGCAGTGGCAGAAGCACGTCCTTCCTGCTCAAGACTGAAGAGTTTCTTCCCTTGTGTGGCTCAGTTGCTGGACATTTCTGTTGTCTCCACTTGGGGCTGCTGCAAAGTATGCATCGGGGAGCTTTTGTGTACATTTTGTGTGGACACATTTTTGTCTCAGTTCCATACCTGGGAGTGGAATGACTAGGTTTCGTGGCCACGCTCTGCTGACCCTTTCGGGGAGCCAGGAAACCCACAAACACCGCCTCGCTGTCCAGTGCCCGCAGCGACGTGTGATGCTTCCCGTTTGTGCTTCTCAGTTTTTTTCCTGTTTTTACTCATTTTGATCAAAACCACAAGAGTGATGTTGCTTTCCACTTTCTCTAAAGAAACTTCTGCTCCTCCCATGCTGAGCAGCGCTCTTATCTTTTTATGTTTTTCTGAAGAAGTGCGTGCAGTCTCAGTCAGCCCCTGAGCAAGGACCGGCAAGGGAGTCCCCGTCCGTCTCCGAGTAGCTGATTTGGTGCAGGCCTCCCCAGCTGCAGGGGAGACGGTGGTTTTCACGCGTCAGATGTGTGGATTGGGATTGGTCTTTGGAAATCTGCTACCTGAGCTAAAGCACTGAACCCCAAGAAGCCACAGAGCAGAGTGAGGTCATAGAGGAGACCGACCCGGAGTCCTTCCGGCAGAGCTGTGTAACCTCGGTCTTCGGGGACAGTTTTACATCTGAGTAGAAGTTTCGGTCTGACCCCAAACAGTTAATGGCTTGACTGGGTCCTTAGAAGTCCAAGCGTGGAACCTGGAAGCACTCGGGTCTGAAGTGGGCGGCTCAGCCTCGCCGCTGTTCCTTTCCTCGCCGCAGCGGCTCTCTGGCGAGGCAGGCCCAGGGCTGTGTCACACGGGAGGCTCTGCGGGTGCTCGCCAGGCGCTGTCAGTCCGCTCCGAGGATCCGTTCCTTTCCCTTCCCAGGCCCTGAGCGCCTCCTTCCTGCAGGCTGCTGGGGGATGCCAGGGCGAGTGGGGGCAGGCTCTGCCCTCCCCGATGACTTCCTGTGGCTTGTTGGCGGCCGAGGAGGGTGCTGCACAGGACTTGGGAGCTTCCGTCAGAGAACGGGGACAGCTGCACAAACCGGGAGGAGTTGGTCGCCTTGGCTTTGTACCTCATTTCTCTTTCCTTTTTGATACTGTAACATCTCTCTGTCTATCTGTCTGTGCAGTACTGGGGATTGAGCCCAGGGCCTTTACACCGAGCCGGTCCCCTTCTTATGTTTTATTTTGAGACAGGACCTTGCTGTGTTGCCCAGCCTAGGCTTGAACTTGGGATCCTCCTGCCTCAGCGTCTGAGAGGGCTGGGGTTACAGCATGTGCGACCACACCCAGCAGCTCTTATTTACTGAGTATTGGCTCTGCCTGCCATGCCACATGCATGGCCTTTTTCATTTTTCGAAGATCCCAGAGAAGTAGGGTTACCCGTTTCACATAGCTGAGAGAGTGGAGGTCACGCTGTGTGGATGGTGGAGCTTGGATTTGCAGCCAGTCTGCCTCAGATCCTTCCTCAGTGTGCCTGTGGCCTCCGTCAGGAAGAGCGCGCTGAGAGAGGAGGGCAGTTCCTGCCCAGCTCGGCTCCCCAGCTCGGCTCCCCAGCTCGGCTCCCCAGCGACTCTAGCACTCCCCAGGGGACCGGCGGAATCGGAGCTGCACTGGGCCCTGCTGCCCTCTGCTGGCCGTTCGCGTCTCAGCGCAGCGATGTCCTCTGGTGTCGTTGCAGACAGTGCTGATGGACCAGGCGCGTTTCCAAGAGCTGCAACATGAGCTGGAGCAGCTGACGGTCCTGGGGGCCGTGCTGCTGGTCACGTTCAGCACGGCGGGCGCCGGCGTCTCCAGCCGGGCGGACTTCGCGGAGAGACTCAAGATGATCGTGAAGGTGCTGCTGACTGACATGCACCTGCCGTGAGTGTGGGGCTGGGTGGGAGTGGGCGGGCAGACCGGGCTCCCAGTGTCCCCGCCCTCGCCGCGCTTCCCCGCTGCAGACCGAGGGGCTCGCTCAGAGCCATGGCTCCGAGACAGAGTTGCTGGAGGGGTGGCGGGGCTCCAGGGTAGGGGCTTTCAGGTGTTCGTCCTCAGGGACTTGCACTTTGACCTAGTACTCATCTGCACACCTATGGGACTGCAAGGAAAGCCTCCCAAGACGGAACCTTCCCTAAGTCCCACATGCCCTGGTCTTTTCTACCCTATTCTGATTCCACTAAAAAAACAGACTCTGAATTGCTTTCACAATCAACTAGCAGTGAAAAACAGAGCCCTAGAGCCAGGCATTTGCTACGTACCTGTAGGCAGTACTTCGGAGGCTGAGGCAGGAGGATTGCCATGAGTTTGAAGCTAGCCTGAGCTATGTAGTGAGTTTAAGACCAGCCTGAACTACATAGTGATACCCTGTCTTCAAAAACAAAATAAAACAAAAAGCAGATCCCTAGAGAAACCCAGGTGATCAGCAGCCCACCCAAGAGTGGTCCGTTGCCTCCGTCAGAGCTGTTCAAGGGAAAATTCCTAGAAGAGATGAGCTTATTCCTCCAGGGGCAGAGAAGAGAGTCAGTTCCGCTCTTTGCGCATGCTCTTAGGGATCTGGCTGCGTCTCAACCCCCACCGTATCTAACAGATCGCATCTGTGCATGCGCACGTCACCGGCTGCTCTCAGCACAGCCCTGTTAGGATTTATAGCACTAAGAATCTTTTAGCAGGTGAGTGTGTGTTATTGAGGACTGAAGCCAGGGCCTTTGCACTGAGCTGCGTCCCTTCCCCCTACCCCCACCCCCCTTTTTTTTTACTTTTTCATTTGATACAGGGTCTCACTAAGTCACTGCGTTGCCTAGGTTGGGCTTCAACTTTTGATTCTCCTGCCTTAGCCTCCCAAACAGGGGTGCACCATCACACCTTGTTCAGAGAACGTTTTTAAATACTTCTGCATAAACTTTGTGTCTGCCAAGGCCCAGTTCAGAGGATTCCCTTGGGGAAGCATCTCCAGCCCTCTCAGGCTCACACGGAGGGATTTCCACAAAGTGGGGGTGTGTGAGTGCAGTGCAGTGTGTCACAGGTTGTGACTAGGGCTTGCCACAGCCCAGGAGGCTCTGCTCAGCTGAGGCCTAGCCTGAGGCCGGGGCGCAAGTGAAGCCCTGCCTGTCAGCGAGGTCCCCTGCCAGGAGAACTGCGCTGCCGCAGCCCCCGGGAGAGGCCCAGGCCGAGCACCCCGAGTTGGTGTCAGTGGAGGGCCCCCCCCCACACTCATTCCATGAAAGGACGAGACCCAGGACAAGCCTTCATACTGGTGCGTACTAAACATTTAGTAGCTGTTATTAAAGTGGCTGGAAATGAAATGATGTAAAATACCTGACAGCAGAAGGGTTCCCCACCACCAGTGGAGGAGCGTCTAAAGCCCCAGGGAATCAAGTGCTCATTTTTAAAAACTTCTGGGTATTCTCTTTTACAAGTAGTTACACACGCATATATTTCAAAACTCAAAAGGTCCTACAGGCTGTCCAGCGACGTTTCTTTCCCACTTGAGCTTTCCTGTGTCTTCCTCCAGAGCGGCCTTGGTCTCAAGATCCCCAGAAGTCCGTTCCTGCTGCCGACACGCCCTTTAAACCTTTCCTGCCCGCTTCTGTCCTTTCCCGCCCCTTCTGTCCTTGGAGCAGAGACAGGGAGAGTCCCTCGCGGTGTGCACAGCTTGGGAGGGAAGGTGCAGGGAACGCGGCCCCAGGTCCCCCTGACCCGGAGGCCGCGGTCAGCTGGCCGTGTGGCCTGGTCCGGGATGGCGCGGGCCCTTGCACCCGAACTTACCGGCCCTTCCCGCCCGGCTCCCTTCTGCCCCTGCCGCAGCTCCTTCCGCCTGGACGAGGCCCTGACCACCGTCGGGGAGAAAGTGTGCCAGGAGCTGAGCAGCTGCCTCGCGCTGTGTGGATCCCCCGCCTTATCCAGCGACAGGGAGACCGTGCTCAAGGGCCGGATCCAGGCCGTGGGCAGCCGCGACGACCCTGTCCGCAGGATCATGGGTGCGTGGGCAGTGGGGATGCGCAAGGGGGGCGTTCAGATGGGATGACGGGGCTGCCGGGGAGCACAGGGTGGGATGCATCATCACGCCATGCTCAGGGTGATTTCGAGGACGGACGAGTGACCAGACAGGCGTCACTGTCGTGAGGGTTCCAAGCCTGGAATCACGGGCCCTGGTTCAGATCCCACTGGAGCAGTCACCGAGGTGCGTGCGGGCGGCTTGCCGCCGTCTGGAAGGGGCAGTGCCGCCAGGCTGCCTGAGTGCGATCTGCAAAGCCCACACGGCCCGGTGCCCACAGTGAGGGCTCGGTGAATTGTAGCTGTTATTAACACAGCGGACAAATGTAAAATAAGCTAAAATAAAAAGTACCGTTAACTTCGCCAGGCACAGTGGCACAGTGCTGAGGTCCTGGCTACTCGGGGGGCTGAGGTGGGAAGGTTGCAAGTTCCACTTCCGGGAGCCTCAGAACCCAGTCGGTCCGGAACGGGTGTGCAGGGCGCAGCCGCCAGCAGTCTGGCCGTGCGCTGTGCACTCGGTGAGCGCTTGGCGCCCGGAGGAGACCCCGGCGCAGGCGCGGGGCATGCGGGTGAGGAGTCCCATTCAGGTCCGATCGCGGCACAGAACGTGCACGGGTGGATGCCGCTGTGACACCCATGAAGCGACACGTAACAGGTATTAATGATCAAAAAGGAGACAGAAAGGGTAGAAGTCCTCATTGTTTTTGTAATAAATCTGCAAGAAGCGGGGCTTGATGGATCCCCTCTAGCTGATGTGGCAACACAGGAGAGGGCCGAAGTGGGGCGAGGGGAACCCTCTGACTCGTCTGCCCAGATTGCCCCCCAACCCCCTTGGACCAGTGTCCGAAGGCTGCGCGCTCCTGTCTGCTGCACCGTCGCCTCCGACCGGGCAGCTGAGGAGTCTCCGCGGTGCCGGGTCTTTTTTCTTTTTCTGATCTTGCAATTCCTGCTTTATTTTTCCTTATTTGAATGCGATGTCCAGCAGCGGCGGAGGTCTGCTCTGCCTTGCTCTTCCTCCCTCCCTCCCTCCCGCGTCCACGGTGTGCTGAGCCCTGGGGCCGGGTCACCCCACAGGCCCTGCGCGGGCCGGAGGAGGGCAGGCTGAGCAGCCTAAGTACCGCTCCCACCTTGCAGACCTAAGCGGGAGAAGCCCTGCCGCCCGCGGACGTTCAGAGAGGCCCGGAGTACCAGGTGTGGGAGTGAGGGGCAGGTCTTCCCCGGGAGGTGGCGGGAGGTGGCGGCAAAGCTGGGAGCTGAGCCACGCGTGGTGGCGCACGCCTGTAATCCCAGCACTCGGGAGGCTGAGGCAGGAGGATCGTTGCGAGTTCGAGGCCAGCCTGGGCTACAAAGTGAGCTCAAGGCCAGCCTAGACTGCATAAGGAGACCCTGTCTCAAAAAGACCGGGGAAAAAAAAAAAAAAAAAGCTCGGAGCTGAGGCGCAACCAGAAGTCTGTGGAGTCACCGCGAATGAGCAACAGCTAATCACTTTTTTTTGCGGTACCCGGAGTGGAACCCAGGGCCTCACTCACACTTAGCAAATGCTCCGCCACTGCGAGGCCTCCCAGCCCCACTAATCACGTTCTTCTCCACCACAGAGTCCCGAATCCTGACCTTCTTGGAGACCTACCTGGCCTCGGGTCACCAGAAGCCATTGCCCGCAGTGCCCGGGGGCTTGGGGCCAGTTCACAAGGAGCTGGAGGAAGTTGCCGTGAAATTCGTCCGCCTGGTCAACTATAACAAGATGGTCTTCTGCCCCTACTACGACGCGATCCTCAGCAAACTCCTCCTCCGGTCCTAGCACGCAGGCGCCCCGCCGCGGTGTTGGTCCTGGCGGCGCACACCTGGGCTCAGCTCTGCGTCGCTCCGGGAAGCGGCTAAGGAGTACAGTTCTGTCAACAGCATTCATTCCAAGGGCAAGGATATTGTGTATCGCTGGTGAAAAGACTTGTTGAAGAAGGTACTGAATTCTATTTTGAGAGGTTGTATTTATGAGTGCAAGTTTACAAATCAAAGGAGCTTTTGGTTGAGTGTGATAGGTGACACTCAGCTTTTTAGCGGGTAACCGCTGTGTCGCCACTGTTACCCCATAGAGAGGGCAGTGGCCGCGTCCTCCCAAGGAGGCTGGGACCCGGCCCTGCGGCTGGGTGGTCTCCTGTCCGGCGGACCGTGCTGACCCCAGAGTCCAAGAGGCCAAGCCAGGACTTCACCTCCTGCCCCTCCCGCACAGAGCCGCAGTCCCCTTCCCCCCCGGGTATTTTGTGACAGAAGGGCAGTGTTTATAATCTCACACACACCTACTGCTTCCGCCACGCCTGGCCCAGCCAGGGCCCCGGAGCCCTTTTGTTTTAGAGCAGAGTTGATTTTGAAAAGCTTGTTCTGTTGCATTGAGGAGATAGTGCCCTGTTAAAGTGGTTGGCCAGTGTGGGCAAGGCCCTGGGTTCAATCCTTGGCACTTCAAAAAAAAGAGGGGAGAGAAAGAGATACACAAGCTGGGCACGGTGCACGCCTGTAGTGCTGTAGCCCCAGCTACTTGGGAGGCTGAGGCAAGAACGTGCTTTGAGCCCACGACTTCAGAGCCAGCCTGGGCAACATAGAGACTGTCTCAAATGAAGCGTATTCTTTTTTACAGGATTCCTGTACCTGAACTGGGTGATAGCAGTTCAGTCCTAGGAGAGCTAAAGAAAGGAATTTCTTTTACTTGTTAGCCTGGCAAGTGAGGGGGGAAATTTTGAAGATGTGTTTTTATGTGTATACATACATATACGTATATGGACATACAATTTAATGTAATAAATGTCTGAAGTTTCTTTATTGAAAAATTCACTGTGATATAATATACAGATGCATTGACTGAATTTGAATTCTGGACCTAGATCGAAATATTTTTAGGTAAAATAGCCCAGTCTCACTAATCTAGATGGGAAGTCTTAAAATAACCCCTGGTGTTTGGATAGTAATTTCCAAGAACTTCAGTGACCAGTATTCCTGACATGTTCTGTGACTGTAATTTGAATCTTACAGGTGATCTGCTAAAAAAATAAATGAAATGTGTACACATGTGTGTGTGTGTTAGACCAGGGATAGAAGAAGCAGAGCCATGAGCCTTTGGGGTGATCTCACCCGCCAGGACTGTGAGGAGTGGAATACCGTGGCGATCCCTGTATGAATGCCCACGGGCGGGCGGGGAGTGAAAGGGCGAGAATGTTTGTCCTCCGACTGTCCAGGGTGCCTGGCTGGACGAGAGCGAATGGCCACGGTGCATGTGGTCTCTCCGAATAGGTGCTACCGACTGGACGCTAATGCTGCCTTTTCCTCATGCTCGGAAGTGTGTGCTGCATGGTCACCATGTGGTCAGAAGGTCATCAAGTTTGGACGTAAGGAGAGATTTTCCCTGATTTTTTAGGATACAGGTTTAGCAAGAAAGACACAAAGTCACTCAGCAGGACTGGGGTCGCAGCTCAGCGGTGTAGCACAGGGTGCTGGCCTAACGTGTGTGAAGCCTTGGATTTTGAGACTAAGCACTGGGGGAAAGAAGGCATTCAGTTATAAGAGCACATGAAGACTTCTGGATAAAAAAGAAGAAACTTGGAAGCGATTTCAAAAGGGTCCCAGGAAGACCAGAAGCTATTCCTGAACAACCAGGAACAAGCAGCTACATTTCACTGTGGTGATTTTGGTTTTTTGTTTTTGTTTTTGTTTTTGTTTTTTTTGAGATAGGGTTTCACTATGTAGTCCACGCTGGTCTTGCACTCACAATGCAGCCCAGGCTGGCCTCGAACTTGGCAGTGGTCCTCTTGCCTAAGCCTCCTGAGATCTGGAATTGCAGGCATGCACCACCACACATGGCTGATTTTGGTTTTGGAAGGAAGGCTAGTTATCTGAGAGATTATTTCTGATTTTATTTTTGTCTAGAGCCTCACTCGTTTGCTTTGTTGTTACTTCAGAGAGGCAGGTGGGTGGCTTGTGGATTGTCAGCAGTCACCGGTATCCGCAGGTTTGAATCGCTCTTCTCACGCAGCGAGTCCCGTCTCAGGAAGGCGACGCCGGCTGCCTCCTTCTTCATTGAAATTTCTCTCTTTGCTCTCCCCATGGGCTGCAGTTCTGGCTTCAGCTCCTTCCCGGGTCCAGGGGACCCGCTTCCCTCCTCCTTCTCTTCCTCACATTGCTGTGTTCTGGTGTCTGGACAGCAGCTGTCAGAGAGGCTCTTTCTCCACTGCTCACCACCCCGCCATCATCCCGGAAGTCTGTCGGAACAAGCACTAAAAGCTGGTTGGGTTGTCCTCCAGAAGATGGGTATTACAACAGTACAGGTCAAAGTGAGGACACAGGTACTCTGAGGTTTCAGACCCAGTAGTATCACACTGTGTTCTGCTTAGGTAATGCTGGAATTGCTGATGGTGCCAGGGTTTGTACAGAGGACTTGGGTCTGGTTGTAGGAGCTCAGGGAGAGACTATGTGGAAGCCGGTGAACCATGAGATTACTTCTAATCTACAGTGATACGGCAGGTTTAAAAAGGAGAGGCAGATAAGATGTAGCTTTAGGTCCCCGGAGAATCTGGGGTCACTGGACACCGGCAGACAGGCCATAATGTAGGTGAAAGTACTGAAGAAAAAAGAAATCGATCCTGTACAATCAGTTCAAGGGCCCTTCTGGATCACTGCCTTGGCGGGGAGCTCTATCTGCGGCCTCTGTGCTTATTGGCGAGGGAACGGGGATCCAGAGCCAAGAAGCCTGGTCGCCCCGGGGCAGCGTGCTGCCGGCCTAGACTGCGTGGCGGCTCTTGCTCACCTCCAAGGACGGGAGTGTCACCCAGCTGCACAGGGGTAGCAACCCTCGGACACCACCTCCCGCAGCACTCTTCCTGAATCTCAGACTTTTCCTTTGCTAAGAGTTAATTCTTGCCCAGGAATATAGCTCAGTGCAACAAACGCCTGCTTAGCAAGCACAAGGTCCTGAGTTCAATCCCCAGTACCGCAGAAAAAAAAAAAAAGAGTTAATTCTTACAAGCTGCTTTCCCTCATGGGTTCCAAAGTGGCCGGCACTGAGTGTGGGCAGCTGGAATCTTGGTGCTTGTCGAGTGAGTGGTGTCATGGCCTCTCCGCCGTGCCCGCCTCTGTGCTCACCGCCAGAGTTCCTCCGCCAGCACGAGCCAAGCGCGGAGCTTCTTGGAAACAGTACGCAGAGTCACAGTGTTGGTGTTGAATGGTTTCGTTCTTGCTCTGTGAAGACAAGTGAGCTGTTGTTCTCCGGGTCTCAGCCTTGTCACCGAGGGCCAGGAAAATCCACTCAGTTCGGTTATTACTCAGGCGGTGTTATGAAGCATGCACTGGAGACGTTCCCCTGCAGCTCTCTCTCCAAGACAAAGTATTTGGGAGTAGTCCTTCCTCTGAATTAAGTTGGTTCGTGTACTTCGTAATGATGAGGTTTGACCTGGTTTTCTGCCGAACAGTTTCGTGGAGACAAGCGTCTTTCCAGAGACTGCTGCTTGGGTGGCGCCGGACCGCAGGTGGAGGGGGCTGGGCGCCGGGGGAGCCGGGCCAGCAACGCTGGGCCTCTCGGCTTCAGAGGGTGAAGGACGGGTGGGAGAGCAGCAATTACTGCTTCGCTGGCTCCCCGTTGGGTGGTGGATTCTCAGTCAAGGCATTTGGAAAGTTCATTTGTCAGAAAGTGGGCTGCGCAAGGTGATTGTGTATAATAGTCAGCTGTAAATACTTCGCAAGCCCAAACTGTGCTGATAACATGTCCTGCTAATTGAATGTAGTAGGTAGATACATACCGATTTTTTCTCTATGAGGAAAAGTTGCTGAAAGGCTTAAATAGGCCTATCAAGGTCCTCTGAATCAGGACCTTGTGCATAGTCCTACTATGACTGAATGTTAGAATTCAGAATTACTAGGGAGCTATTCTGATTCAGCAGTTCTCTTTTTTTGGAGGTGCTAAATTCATTACTTTCCTGGTGTTTTAAAGGAACTAGGTGTTTTCTTTTGTGACCTTTTGACATATTGTTTACATATAACGTTGCCTGGCATGGTGGTGCATGCCTGTAACCCCAGCACTCGGGAGGCTGAGGCAGGAGGATCGTTGAGAGTTCGAGACCAGCCTGGGCTACAGAGTAAGCTCAAGGCCAGCCTGAACTGCATAGCAAGACCCTGTCTCAAAAAGACAAAAATAAAACAAAACAAATATATGTATAACGTTATTTTTGATTATTTATTTATTTATGTATTTATTGAGATAGAATGGTAGAGGAGAAAGACTGGGAGCTGTTAAGAGACCATGGATCTTACCCAAAAAAGGAGACAGACAGACAAGGAGTCTGATCTATTTTGCACAAGCATTTTGGACACCTATTGTTATGGTTTATGTCTTTGTGTCCTCTCCAAAGCCTCATGCGACCATGGGGCAGGCTTTTAGAGTTGAATAATTGTGGGTGTGAGAGCTACACCCGCCCTGGGGTGGATAGTTTGCATATGTAAGGGAGAGGAAAAGAGTGCTTGGGGGCATTCCTCCCCCATTCCGCCCTGGTATGTGCTTGCAGCTTAGCTGTGTTCTGCCGTCCTGAGCTGCAGCTCTTTGCCATGTGCCACTCTGCCTTATAATCTGCCAAGTACGGACTGAAACTTCCACAAACTGTAAGCGAAATAAACCTTTCCTTCCTTCATTTTGGGCGTCAGGTATTTTGTCCCAGCAACGAGAAAAAAGTAACCAAGGCACCTATAAAATGAAAGGACTGGCCAGGTGTGGTGGTGCACACCTATAATTCAGCATTCTGGGAGGCTGAGGTGGGAGGATTGCAAGTTCAAGCCCACTCTGGGAAATCAAGCGATTTAGCAAGACCTTGTCTCAAAATTTAGAAAGGAAGCGGGTGTGTGCTGTGGATGTAGCTTCTTGAAAGTCGTGGGTTTAATCCCCGGTACTTAAAAAAAGAAAAAGACTAATGATCTTTAAGGCCCTTTCTAGTTCTGACATTCAGTAGTATGTGGTGGGATTATGCACAATCTGGACTTAAAGGAAGATCTGGGTTGGGTTCTCTTTCTTTCTTGTCTTTTTTTACCAGTTGTAGCTACTGGCCTAGTCCACTCACTGGTGGTGGGCCTATGGCCGCGTGTTTCTTTATCATCAGAAGCTCTAAAAGGTTCCCGTTCACCATCGCTGTCCTGGTGTTCTCCTGTAGCTTCCTCTGTAAAACAGAACACCGCAGACACAGCCGATTGTGTGTGGTAACGGAGTTAGTTGGAAAAGGGCTGTAAATTGCTTCACCAATAGTAAAGGAGCACGTAACGCTGTACCAGTGGTGCACATCTGCTTCAGTGACAGATCGGCCTCCTTCAGCAGAGCGGGTTTTCTCCACCCTCTCCCGAGTCACCTCTTCTGCACTGGATCTGCGATCTCACCTTCCCTTACCTCCTGACCGCCCCTCTGCCGTGACTTTCTCATCTCTACTCCCACATTACGCATTTGAACATTCATTTGAATGACCCATGGGTTTTGAAACCCGAAGGCACAGTCTCATTTAAAAACAATCAAAATAAATAACAGTGGCATTTGCAATTGTGTACTTATATTGGATTTTGCATTATATAATTTAACCGCCTTTTTACTCGTATTCAAAGCAACTCCACAGGGTAGGGAAGGACATAACCTTTAATCGAAGTTAAGCTCTAAGCCATTTATTAACCTATCAGATGCTCACTGGTACATTTAGAAATAGCCTGAGTCCTAGGAAATAAGTGCATTAGGCTAAACAAACAGAGCTTTGTTTGTTTGTGTGGGGTTTTGTTACATCACACTTACGTGTATCACCTTCTGAACCTGAGGCCAAGAACTGGGCTGTGGGCCTGGCCTGACGACCCACACGATTTTGAAATGCATTTGTCTGGCACTAGTCAGATTTCACTTCACTTAAGCCTAACCATTTCTAAGTTTGTTTTAGCTGAACTAAACATTGAGAACTTCTACATGCAACCATTTTTTTGTTGCTGTTTGTTTTGTCTTTTTTTTCCCCCGGTACCAGGAATCGAATTCACAACCTTGCGCTTGCTAGGCAGATGCTGTGCCGCTGAGCTAAGTCCCCGGCCCTACATGCAACTTTTGACTAGAAAGTAATCTTAAATTATTATTTTTCTTTTTTGAAACAGGGTCTCCCTGTGTAGCCTAGGTTGGCCTCAAACTCATGGCAATCCTCCTGCTTCAGCCTCCCAAGTGCTGGCATTACAGGCATGTGCCAGTCTCCTTAAAATTGAAGTAACACTCCTCCAGGTTTTTCCTCTTACTCATGTTACCTTTGCTTTTTAAAGTACTGTCTTTCTTATGCTCAAAACAGAACTTTCTCTTGTTTGTTTTTTGGGGGCAGGGATGGTCTTGTATGTGATTCAGGCTGGCCTAAAACTCACAACAGTCCTCCTATCTCAGCCTCCCAAGTGCTGGGATTATAGGTGTGTGCTGCTGCGGGCAAAGAAGGGTCAGTGGTCAGACAGAAAAGTTAGTTTTATAAACAACTGTTTTCTTTACTTTTGTATACTGTTTTTGAGATAGGGTCTTGGTGTCTTGCCCAGGCTAGCTCAAGTGGTCCTCCTGCCTCAGCCTACCACACCCACTTTATGTTGCTTCTTTTTGGAGACAGGGTCTTATATAGTCCAGCCTGGCCTTGAACTCAGTATGGAGCCCAGGCTGGCCTCAAACTTGCGCCACTCCTGCCTCAGCCTCCCAAATGCTGGAATTACAGTGCCACCACATTCATCATTTTCAAGAGATGAAAGATGAAATATCTCAATCTGCCTCAGATTTTATTAGGGAAAATGCATTCTATGTGATGATTTCTGCAGTTTAATTTGCCTACTAAAAGTTTTTTGGGGACTGTGTAGCTCAGTGGTAGAGTACTTGCACATGGAAAAAAAAAAAAAAAAAAGAAAATCTGTATTAATAGAGACCAGGAAAGGACATGAGAATGAATGTATATATATATTAAGTACACGATGACTTCTCCTTGTAGTGTTGCTGTTTATTTTCAATGCTGTTGGCTGATTTATACGAAGTAGCTATGGTAAATAAAATCTGGATGAAAGATACCCAAGGACGCATGATGTTTTTGAGATCCTTTTATTTTTTAAAGGACTGTTTCAAAATTTTAAACTACAAAACAGACTCCATACATTCTGCCATAAATAAAAACAAACAATAAGGCAGGACTCTACATAAGCAAACTGAGAACAACTGTTTTTCAGCAAATGTGCTAAAATGCTTTACAATCATAAGCCATCCAGTTTTTAAAATAAAACTGTGGAAACTCTCAAATCTTGAGTCGGCACGGACAACACACCCTTGAGAAACGTGGTTCTGCCATTCTGTACTGTTCTCAGAGTTCCGAAAACCTAGTCCTGCTCAGAGCGTAGGTCTGTTCCATATTCTAAAATTCACACAGGTTTTTTTTCAAGAACCATATGATAGAGGCACCAATGACAATACAGCTTTGCTTCCAAGAACCTTGTAACAAAGCATTGTCTCTTAAACATATGACTTCAGAGGCAAAAGGGAATCCTGCAAGAGTTCTCAGAGGCGGCTGCCGGGCCGGCCTCACCGGATTCGCTTCTGCTGCCGGGCTCTGTAAATGTCATGAACGGGGGGCACCACGGCTCCCTTCTCTTCATCTTCATCCGAATCCTCGTTGGGCCTCTTGACAGCCTTGGTGAGCACCGCGTTACTCTCCACGGGGCCGTTGCCTTCCACGGCCAGCTCTGGGGCGCCCCCAGTGATGATCCTCACGGCTTCTTCCACAGCTGGGGCAAAGAACACAGGACGGGCACATGCTTAACATGACGCTGCTGGGAAGGAGCGTGCGCTCTACTTTGGGGACTGTACAGCTCGTCTCAGAGCCTACTGTTAGCAAGCATGGGACAGGGAGCGTTACTTACACTAACTTAAAGGACAAAAGCTGCTGTTAAAACCAATACGATTATTTTCATAAGCTGGATAGGACAGCGCTTATTCACTTATATAGAAAAAATAAACCTTTAAAACAAATTGTTGAAATGGTGGTCCTGGTGGGGATTTAACCTAGCGCCTTCACTGGGTTACATCCCGAGCCCTTTTATTTTTATTGTGAGATGGTCTCACTGAGTCACTAAACTGCCTACGTTGGGCAGAGCGCTGGATTACAGGCGTGCGCCACCACTCCCGGCTAAAGATAAGCTCTAGTAACTTCGCGCTTTGTGGACTTAGAAGATGAGCCAGCCTGTCTCTGCTGAAGAAGCTTGGCTCATTGCTGGGTTTCACTGGGCTTCTGTACACTGTACAACCAACACTGGCTGGTTTTGAAGACTTTAGTGGCAAAGGATAGCAAGTGTTTTCTGCCTCGGACACGGGAAGTGATTTAAACACTGAAAACGGAGCTCTCGTTACTCACTATTTGGTATCTTGCATCTTCGGAAAATTTCCATCAGTTCATCCACTTGTACGAAAGGACCCTATTTGGACACAAAATTTACTCAGTTATCTGACAAATGAAAATAGCAGTACTTTTATGCTTCTTATTACACAAGAGAAAAAGCACACCATCCCTGCGCCCCTCAGCTAGAGCCAGGCCCTATCATGAAAACAGTAACAAACCTGGAAGCAGATAGGAGGGGGGAGAAGTTTCATCAAAACCACAGCTGCAGGCGGCACCGGAAACACTCCTCCAGGGACAGGGTGTAAACCTGGGGCTGTGAGAGGAGACACAAGCGAGAGTTAACGGAAGGAAGAGTTGCTTTGCAGGAAAAGCTAAGGTTCAGTAACGTGTGCGTAACGGTTTTCTCTCTCTGTGGACGTTTTAAAAGGCTTCCAGTGCTGTAAGTGCTGGCCTCACTCACATGGGTGAGACTGGGAATGGTCCCGAGGCCAGGGCCGCTGGGAAGCAGAGAAGCAGACCAGAGACTCTGTACAGCAAACCAGCGCGGCACTGGAGAAAGCTTCTGGCTCGGACTGTTTCAGAGCTGCACACACCATCTGTTTAGGAATCCTGTTTTGTTGGTTCAGTACTGAAGATAGAACCCAGGGCCTTTACAGGGCGCTACATCCCCGGTTTCCTGCCTCTCTCGTTTTAATTTAGTTTGTTTCTTTTGAGACAAAGTCTCACTATTTAGTTTAGATGGCCTAGAACTCACTATGTAGCCCAGGCTGGCCTCAAACTCATGGGGAGCCTCCTGCTTCAGCCTCCTGAGTGCTGGGATAACAGGTGTGCACCACGACGCCCAGCTTTATTGTTTGAGGCAGGTCTTGTTAAGTCACTAAGTTGCCTGAGCTAGGCTCAAAACCTCACCTGGTTTAAGAAGCCTGCTTAAACTCAGGTTATTCAGTAGCACATTTAATCAGAAGAGGTCTGTTCAAAAAGGACCTACATGGGCTACTAACCATTAGTATTTATAAACTCAATACCAATAAGTGTACTGTCACTGAAATAAGTTTCTAAGTGTTCAGTAAGTCACTGAAATAAATTTCTAACTGTTCAAGTATTATTTACACATAGCAGCATTTCTGAAAACAGTCTGAAGTATCACCTCCAAAATGGTGAAGGGAACATTGACCACTGAGAGTTCTGTTTTGCTTTTTAGGACGTTCTTAGGTCATCTGGCTCAAAGATTACTGCCAAGTCACTCATCACAGTGACCCTAAGTCTAAACCTACAATGGAAAGGCCACGTTACCTGCCCCTCCCACCCTGGATTTAAATCAACAAACTGAAGCCTCAGTACTGATCTGAAGTCATGGCTTACGTGCTAAATGTCGTGGCTGGAATGGAATCATCTGCTGGGTGTCTGGTTTGGGGTATTCTGGTTTTCTATCCACTTCATCTTTCAGAACAGGCACTATAGAAGGAGCTACAACTGGATCTGGAATTATAGCTGCTAACTTAGCACGGGAGACATCCTGAAAATGCAGAACAGAAGAATGCTGAACTTGGGAGACTCTTGTAGAGTCTAACTGCGCAGTTGTACAGGCTTGGAGATACCGTGAGAATAACTGGGTTGAAACCTCAGGGAGAGAATGGAGAAGGATGAACAAGACCTTCATGATGGTAAAGATGAAGACTTGCTCTCTTGTAATCTTATCCCAGCCCTGGCCGTCACCAGGCGGGACCTTTGTCGGCCAGATACACGCTTTTGTGGGAGAAATCGTAACGCTGGGCCCTACCTATCATGGGTAGGATGATTTGGAGAAAAATCAGGATTTTTAGAAGCACTTTTGATACCTCCCTTCCGCTGGCATCCAACAGCGTCTGTCAGTGTCCTTACATGAAGAAGCTGGACTCTGCAGTCCTGCGTCACAAGGGTACATAAGGCCAACCGATTTCACTCGTGCAGTGAAGAGTGCCAGAATATTGTTACGGGAGGAAGGAGCGTACAGCACGCTGAGCAGCACTCTCTGTTGGGCAGTTTTAGCCGTTTACCGCGTCCCTCGTTTGCTGGGGCAGGCAGCGGCACCTCCACCTTGTAGAGGGGACTGAAGAAGCTCACACCGCTCATAGGAAGGAGCGGGTGGGTTGGGAGCCCAGCCTCAGCCCAGCCCAGAATCGACCTTCAGTACATGAGCAGCGGCTGACAGCTCTCCAAGGGTCATCAAAGGAACACCATAGTCGCTGCTAACGAGGCCTTATCCCATTTCGTTTTCTCCAAATTTGCTCAAATATAGCTGGCGATACCTGCTCTTACAGGGGCAGAGCTGCGCGAGCAGGCACACTGGGCCTTGCGTTTATCTTTCTCCCGCGCACCCCCCCAGCCACCCCACACAGGGAAGCAGCCTAATTCTTCCCAAATAAACCGAAGAGTAGAAATATAAAAACAAGATCGAAAACACATATTCAAGACGCAGTTCTACTTGGAAATCGCAAAACTTATTTTCATTAACCTTAATTTCTACTTTTATCTTGGAAAACTTTAGCCTTTTCTAATAATTCCACAAAATAGTCTTAAAATGTCTTTGGCTTTTCACTGAGAAGCGGACTAGAAGCAGAAACCGCCCATTTCTAAGCAGTAACCCCCTGAATACTAGGAATTCCTTGGTTCAGAATAAGAATCTAGGACTGAAATAGAACTGGAGCTTCCATTAAGCAAAAAATGTCAAGTTAAATTATGAGTAGTTTGCTAAGGTTTTATTTTGTTTGTTTTTATTTATTTGTTTGTTTTTGGCTTTTGGAGACAGCTCATCTGCGTAGTTCAGCTGAATTTGAACTCACTATGGACTTGAACCCAGGCTGCCCTCAAACTCCCAGCAATCCTCCTGCCTCAGCCTCCTGAGTGCTAGGATACAGGTTATGCAACACCGTACCCAACTTCTAAGTTTTTAACGTAGTTCAGACACAGTTGAGACTCGGGCCAAAAGAGGGCAGTGAGGAAAAGAAGAACGATGGTAAAGGACATGCTAATGCTAGCTGGCTTAAAGGGGCCAGCCAGGGTTTCTTATGTTCATATATTCCCTTTGGATTTCCACCATGGCCTTTGTTTATGTGAGACAGAAATATCCACAAGTAATAGAACAGTGGTTTTCTCTTCTTTTGTCTTTTTGAGACAGGATTTTGTTATGGAGTTCAGGCTGCCCTGGAACTCACTTTGTAGCCTAGGCTGGCCTCAAAGACACAATGATCTTCCTGACTCAGCCTCCTGAGTGCTGGGATTATAGGCGTGCACCACCTCCCCTGGCAGAACAGTGGTTTTCTGAGCAAGAGCTATTTCTGTGGGGTTTGGTGCACATTAATCTTTCCCTCTGGCCTACACAGGTTCAGGAACCTGATTTATCTTCCTATGACTCCATAGTCTCAGTAGAAGAGCTCTGTTCCCACAAAATGAACTATATTTGGTTTAAGATCTGTTTATGTTTACCACCTTGATAAAAAAATATTAGAAAAAATAGCACCAATGGGAAAAAATAGCATACAGTTTGTGTTTCGATTTCCTTCTCTCCATACTCTTTCCATATGGCCAGTGGACATAAGACATTAAGTCACTGACAGTTTCAGAGATAGAAGGAAAGTGCTAGATCTCATTTTAATTTGCATTTTGTTCAGATACTTTTGACACTCAAGCGCTTCATAAACCAAGGAAAAAATCACAAGTTTTTTGTTTTTTTATAAATCTCTTCTAAAACTAACTATATTTCAAAAATTTACTTTAGAATGAAGGTTATCCAGGAACCCCTCTAAAAATGGAAAAGTAAAGATGCTACAGAAGTCTTGACCTGAAGTACATACCTTATAACCCAGCGCTTTTAGTTCACTTGCAGAGCAAGGGTATAAGTCCATGAACTTGTATCTGTCTACCAGTAAAGCTGTTTCTTTGCCTTCATACTCTTCTTTGAATGCTGTAAACCGTCTTTTCTCCACTTTAAGTATACTAGCTAGATCACCAATATTACTTTCAAAAGCTAAAAATCGGGCCCATATTTCTCTGTAAGAAAATATACTGTAATTAATACTTATTCTGGGTTTGAGGCAGGAAGTCCATTTAAAGCAAGACTTAATCTCTCCCATTTTCTTCCTTATTATTTGTTTATTTATTTATTTATTTTTTGAGGCAGGGTCTTGCTAGGTAGTCTAGGGTGGCCTTGAACTCCTCTGTAGCCCAGGCTGGCCTTGAACTCACTGTGACCCTTCTGCCTCAGCCTCCTGAGTGCCGGGATTACAGGCATGTGCCACCACACCTGGCCTCCCTAAATTGCTAAAGATCTTTTTTTATTACAAAGATTTATAAACTATAGAAAAATAGAATAGTATAATGAGTATCTATATATCATTATCTAGGTTTACTAGCTTTTAATGCCACTCTATTTGTTTAATCTTATTTTTGTGTAAGTCTTTGAAGGTAAATTATAGACAACACTTCACTCTAAATACCTGAGCACTGAAGCCTTTGAGATATTATTTATGATATCTTGCTATTCCTTGGGTCAAAAAGAGAGATGCTTACCTTACGGTAAACTCTAAGTGGAAGAGGTGAAGAAGGAACCGATGCAGATATCTAACTGTTCCTGAATAAAGCGGCCTCATCATTTTGTTTAGTGGCATGAATTCCTCCCCACTTTTTTTTTTTTTTTTTTGAGACAGGGGCTTTGCTATGTAGCCCAGACTGGCCTTAAACTCTCTATGTATAGAGGCATGAGTTATAATGTGAATGTATTCTTCATCTAATGTATGAATAAAAATATATTTCAAAATTTACCACTATGATTGCTCTTTATTTTTTCTCACTAATGTGGATCATTGGTGTCTTTGCCCTGCTCTAGCAGCCGAAATTAACACTCTCATACATGTCACTAAGCACCTCTGTGATGAAGCAATATATCGGCGCCGATTATTTACTGGGTACGGGACAGTCATACACTAGTAGACATTACTGTGACCCAGCAAGGAAGTGAGAATTGGTAAGGTTATGAAATATGCCCACTGGCTTGTGTGCTGAAACAAAAAAAATTTATTAGACTAGGGACAAAATCCATGTGGTCGACTACTGAACTACATCCCCAGCCCTTTTCATTTTGAGACTGGGACTTGTTAAGCTGCCCAGGCAGGCTTTGAACCTTTGATATCCCTGCCTTAGCTTTCTGAGTAGCTGGACCGCAGAGGAGTAGCTGCACGTGGGAGCTGAAAACTGAACCCGAGGCTCCAAAGCCTTATTACTTCTGCTCTGCCATTATACTGTTGCTCTTCTGTTTCACAAAACTGACAAAACCATGAATCAGGGCTATAATAAAACAAACTTTCTTTTTTTTAAAAAACTTCCAATATGTTAGAACAGTCTGCTTTTGAATAAGGGAGTTAAAAATTTCAAAACTCCTCTTTAACGTGTATATCCGTTTGTAGATATATATTAAACTAGAAAGGCATGAACATATTTAATAATAAGCTGCGGGGTGATGACACACAAGTTCAGGCCCAGCTTGGGCAACTTAGTGGGACTCTCTGTCTCAAAAAATGAGGTGGGCTTTGCTGGGGATGTAGCTCGGTGTGGAAGCCCTGGGTTCAATCCCTAGTACTCAAAAATAAGTAAAAAAGAAAGACATCTTTCAAAGCAATTCTACTCATTATGCAGAAAATAAAAGATTAGAGAAGTATAAAAATACTGCAGGTAGGTAAATTGAGCCTCAAGAGAGGAGCTTCTACTCCAATGTCATGCTCAAGTTAACACTCAGGAATTAAAGTTACCCTTAGCACCCCACCAGCACATTTTCACAGCGGCTTACCCAGACTTCTCGGGAGGAAGGCTTCCAGACGTTAAAACTCGTTCAAATAAAACTCGGGTATTATTGTCCTCTGGAATATTTAAAAGAAAAAAATCAGTTTTATAATTCAATAATATATTTTCACAAATATAATCTCAACTCAACTTACAAAAACCCTCATGCAGAAAGGTAACTTGTCATACCTGATTTTTATATATGAGGAAACTTTAGGTTCAGAAAGGTGTCTGGAATGCTTGTACTACTTGCCTTTTTAAAATAATGAAAATCACATAGTTGCTAACATGACTATATATATACATGTTTTGTTTTTTTTTTTGGCGGGGGAGGTCTTTTTGAGACAGGGTCTCTGTATGCAGTTCAGGCTGGCCTTGAGCTCACTTTGTAGCCCAGGCTGGTCTTGAACTCACAACAATCCTCCGGCCTCAGCCTCCCGAGTGTTGGAATTACAAGGTGTGTGCCACCACGGCTGGCACCTAGATATTTTTTAAATGCACTGAGTGTGAAGGATGTCCAAACTTAGGTACAATTGAGTTCTTATTTTAAGGCACCAGGACTACTCTGTGTAGTTTTCTTTATCTTGCAGAGGTACAATATGATCTAGTTTGGGAGTCCAACATGCAAACTGTAAATGAATTAAAGAATGGCTGCCAAAGGCAGATTACACCTTAAGAAGTCATCTATGGCTGAAAGTGGGACAATGATACTGCTTACTAAACTTTAAAAGGACCCTTTAAAATGTCAGAATCCAGGGGCAGATCTACTAACAACCATTGGATTGCATGCTTAATAAGGGTATATTTATGGTGTATAAATTATACCTCAATAAAGTTGTTTGAAAAACTCCAGCAGAGTGGTTGGTTTTTATTGCCTTTCCTCTATGTCCAAACGCAAGATAAACCCCAGAAAGATTAAATGTACCGAGCCACACAGATGGAACATAGTCATCACTTTCAGTGTAACATACTTCACACTGCAGCCCCTACAGTAGGTCCTGGAAATCTATTTCAGAAATGTATTTTAGATGTAAGTATTTTACACTTAAATCATTTTGGCCTAGCCGCATTTCAAGTGTTCAATACCTAATGATTTTTTTGTTTTTTTTTTTTTGGTACCAAGAATTGAACTCAGGACCTTGTGCTTGCAAAGCAGGCACTGTGCTGCTGAGCTCTATCCCCCGACTCAATACCTAGTGATTTAGTAGCTACCATAATAGCACAGCACAGCTATAAAATTTACACTCTCCTCTCCTCTTCAGCTGCAGAGTACTTCCTCCAGGCCTCTATTACAGTGTTTACCACGTTTCTGTTCACTGTTACCATCCTAAGTGGTTAACATTTGTGGACTGCTTACCACATTCCACGTGCAAGGCAAACACATGCAAAAACTTACTGCATCCTCTCCATAATCCTATAAAAAGTATTTTTATTATGGTCGTTCCGTAGCTGAGGGAACTGCACTTTATGCTTTCACACCTAGCCGCAGAGCTCTGGTACAATGAAGACCAACACCGCAGTTATATTTATGCACTGGAGACTTAGTTTTGTTTTGATGATGCTGGGCATTAAATTCAGGTCTCACACCTGTTGGGCAAGTGTATGTGCAGGTGTACCCCAGCTCTGGGAAGTGTTTTGGTCTGTTTGCCCTCCAGGAATCAGGAGATGAGCTACCCAGTTTCATCAGCAATAAATATAAACAAGACTCCGCGTCTCCTAACACTGACTTTGCAGCTTTATCCTACTACTCACAGTACTTTACTGGCCATTCAGCAGAGTTAAAAGGCATCTACTATTATTCAGTAAATATAAACTGATGGTTGAAAAGCCACAGTACTTCTTGGGTGCCTATTATATGCCAGCTTCTGGTGTGATGACTGATTTATAACACAGTCAAGAAGGGAAAAAACCAGCAACATAATTCAGATCATTTAATATTAAGCAACCATTAGAGATCCCAGAATCAACTTACCATTGAGGTGAGAAAGATAGTCAATATAGGCCAGGACATATTCTGGAATGTCTCCGTATTTCTTTAGTCCCAGCTCAAAAATCTTAAAGGCAACAGATTTGTCCTAAAAGTAAAGAAGATGAAGAAATGATTTCCATGAAATTTCAAACAAGATATTCCCCCAAATATTAAAAGTATAATACCTAAATAGGACACGGAATGGCTGGGGATACAGCTCAGGGGCACAGCGCCTACCTGGCAAGCACAAGGTCCTGAGTTTGATTCCCAACACACAAAAAAGACATGGAACAAAAGAGTTAAAATTACGCTAAGTAAAAATTGTTGGGCTAAAAATCAGTCAAGAGCCAGGCATGGTGGCGCACACCTGTTAATCCTAGCACTTGGGAGGCTGAGGCAGAAGGATCACTGTGAGTTTGAGGCCAGCCTGAACTTCACAGTGAAACTCTGTTTTTAAAAGACAAACAAAAACAAAAACAAAAACAAAAAACCAGTCAAGAGCATTTAGGGGCAGCAAGATGAACCTAGAGTCCCAAAGACTGGGAAGACTGAGGCAGGAGGATCACCTGAGTGAGCCAAGGAGTTGGAGGACAGCCTGGGCAGCAAAGCAGACATTTTTTTTAAAGAAGAAAGAATGGTGGCACATGCCTGTAATCCCAGCACTCTGAGGATCACCTCAGCCCAGCAGTTCAAGCCCAGCCCAGGCAACTTAGTGAGACACTGTCTCAAAATAAAAAATAAAAAAGGGTTGGAGATGTAGCTCAGTGGGAGGGCCCTGGCTTCTATCTTCAGTAGTAAAGAAAAAAAAAAGGAAATATGGGATTGCAAATTAGAATATAATTGGGTATTTGGATAATGCTCCACATAATTTTATACAGGTATACTTAGACTTCTTTTACAAAATGGAGCAATTAAATCTTAATCACAGAGCTGGGCATGTCAGAATCCCAGCATTCAGGAGGCTGAGGCAGGAGGATCATCGTAAGTTCAAGGCCAGCCCAGGGTACACAGGGAGTTCAAAATCAGCCTGAACTACACAGCAAGACCCATGTCTCAAAACAAACAAACAAATAAACAAACAAAAAAGCCACCAAACCGCCCCCCCAAAACTACCAACAAAAACCAAAAAAACCTAATGATGAAACGTAGGAGTGTTTGTTTTTTGCTATTGATTAATGTTTTCATCTTTACATATGTATTGCAGTATTTACCTTACTACAGTAATATTCCATGAGTGCTGCAGTAACATAGACATGGTGGCGGGTTCTGGTATCTTCCCTTGCTTTTTTAAATATCATTCTTCCCGATTTGATACCTTCTGCTCTCCTTGCAAATTTCATATATTGGATATATACCTATGTAAAAAACAGAAATTACAAAAGTTGTATTCTACAATTTAGAATGTGATCCTTATAGCATCTACTACCAGCTAATTCCTATACTAATACATTTTCCGCAGAAGAAAGAAATCCTGACTTCAAGAAATTAGAAAGGAGGATTATTGATAACTTAAATCCATAGGAAAGTTTTTACGGTATGTACTAGGGATGCATGCTGATTAATCTGTTTTTGTGGTACTGGGGATTGAACCAGGGGCTCTCACACATATTAGGCAAATGCTCTCCCATGGAGCTACATCCCCAGCCCTTTATAAATTTTTTTTTTTAATTTTTCAGCACCAGGAATCGAACTCAGGACCTCGTGCTTGCCAGGCAGGAACTGCGCCACGGAGCCACATCTCCAGCCCATATTTTTTATTTTTATTTTAAGACAGGGTCTTGCTTAAGTGGTCCAGGCTGGCCTCAAACTCAAGATCTGCCTCCTTGGTCTCATGAGTAGCTGAGATTACACGTAGGCACATTTGTGCTTGTTTTTGTTTTTTATTAAGATATAATTCACATGCCATAAAATTCACCTTTTAAAGGGTGCAATTTGGCAGCATTCAATATAATCACAAGGTTGTATAATCATCACCACTACTATGCTATGCAAATTGAAATTTTTTTTTGTTTTGCTGGTTTTATTTTATTGGTACATTTTAGATATACATAGTGATAACATTCATCATAGGGAATTTGTATCTGTACATGGTATACCTTTCTTCTTTTGCTCATTCCCCTCCCCTCCCTTCAACCTCTTCCCCTCTTTATTTACAAAACCTTTGTTTTCATTTTTCCTTCTCTCCTTTTTTTTCTTGTCCCTGTTCTCCTTCTCATTTAAACATTTTCTTCCTACTTACAATATACATTTTGGTCCTTATTTACACTTTTGGTTTCTCACACCAGAAAAACCATGAAATATTTACACATATGTGTCCTATTTATTTCACTTAAGAGTATAGTCTCAAGGTGCATCCATTTAGCTAGAAATGTCTCAAGCTTATCCTTCTTTATGGCAGAGTAGTACTCCATTGTATTAAAAAAAATCCCACATCATCTTTATCCATTCATTGGTTGATGGGCATCTGGGCTGTTTCCAAGGTTTAGCTATTACAAACTGTGCCACTATAAACATGTTTGGGCATATATCACTGTGCTATGATGCTTTTATTTCTTTTGGGAAGATTACAAGAAGCAGAATAGCTGGGTCAAATGGAACCTCTAGTTTTAGTTTTTTGAGGAATCTCCACACTGATTTCCAGTGGTTGCACCAGTCTATACTCCCACCAAAGTGGGGAAGGGCCCCTTTTTCCCTAGAGCCCTGCCAACATTTGTTATTGGTTGATTTCTGGATAACAGCCATTTTTTCTGGAGTGAGATGGAATCTCAGTGTTGTTTCATTTATGAAATTAAATTTTAAGGGGGAATTTGATTCCCAGCACCACTAAAAAATAAAAAAATACATAAATTAGGGGACGGGGGTGTTACTCAGTGGTAGAGCAAGTGCCTAACATGCTCAAGTGCTTTGGTCCAAGACACTGCAAAAAAAGTTTTTTTTAAAGGGGAAAAAATGTAAAAGTAGTAGAAAAACTCCATTAATGAATTCCAGTTACCTAGAAAACTTAATATTTAACCTAATGTAAGCATGTTTTACAATTTATATGTAATTTCACATTTTCTTAATTTAAAAGCCCCACTACTCTTTTTTCCAAAGACCATAAATGGAACCTTACTGATAAATTCTCGATCATTTTATATGCAGCACCTCTGAAAGTGTCCAACACATGATGAATATACAATATTTAAGAACAAACATTGTTAGCAAAGCCCTGATTTGCCCAGTTTTGATGATGTCAAACTATGCTGCCCAAATTTATGGATAGATGAACTACAAGTTCATCAAGGAAAGGACTTTTAGCCAAGTGTGGTAGTGCATGTCTATAATCCTAGTACTCTGTGAGGCTGAGGCAGGAGGATCCCAAGTTCAACCCCAGCTTGGGTAATATAGCAACTTTACAGGTCTCTCTGTTAAAAACTAAAAGTAAAAACAAATCTGGGGACATAGTGCTCAGTGCAAAGGTCCTGGTTCAGTTCCCAGTACCACCATCACCACCAAACAACAACAAAAATCCACAAAAAACAGCCCAGAATTCAGATCAGTTACTGTCCTGGATTAGGGCAGAAAGTTGCCTACCAAGGGGCTATATAAGGGAATTCTGCAGGTTGTGATGCAGGAATTCTGCAGGAATTCTGTCTTGATTGTGATGGTGGTCCCATGACTCACGGTTTTTTGTTTTTTTTTTTTTTTGGTTTTTCTCCGGTACCGGGAACCGAACTCACGACCTTGTGCTTGCCAGGCAGGCGCTTTGCCGCTGAGCTAAATCCCCAGCCCCTGACTCACGGTTATTTGTCAAGACAACAACAAAACAACCCAGTAAATTTCATGATATGTGAATTAAATTTTGTTGAATCAGACTGCAATGGTGGGAAGAGATTTGTAAGTGACTCACCAAGGTAGGGTCAATGTCCTCAATTGCCAGAAGTCTGTTATATATACTGTGAACCTTCTCGTACTTCATGCGACTCTAAAGGTGACAGAGAAGAAACGAATACAAAGTCATACTCGTGAAGAAGCATGATAGGAGCGTGAAGGAATCCACCCCAAAACACACACAGCGGAACCTACACTGAGCTTAAATGTGAGCAGAGGACTAACAACTGTTCACTTGCACCACCTCTGGCTACCAAAAGCAGTAGTATGTCTGGCAAAGAAGCAATCAGAAAGAAAACAAAGTTCTGTTGCAAAAAAAATCAAATGAAAGGCCAGCCTCAACTGCATAGTGAGACCCTGTCTCAAAAAAAATCAAATATTTCAAACTGAGACAGATTAAGAGAGTCAAAAAAGATCACTACATCCTTGTAAAGGGACCAATCCAAGAGGAAGAGATAACAATCATAAATACATACGCAACCAATACCAGTGCACCCAACTATGTAGAACCAATATTAACGGACATGAAAAATCAAAAAATCAAATTATGAGAAAGTTGTAGCCAGGTGTGATGGTGTTCACCTATAATTTCAGCACCCTGGAAGGATGCCAAATTCAAGCCCAGTTTGGGAAACTTAGTGAGACCCTGTCTCAAAAAATAAAAAGGGCTGGGAATACAGATATAACTCAATGTGAAGGCCTTGAGTTCAATTCCCAGTACGAAAAACAAAAAGAAAAAGAAAGGTAAAAAAGATAGTTCTGAAAATCCTTACCTCTTCATAATCTGCGTAGGCAAAATAAAGGAGCATATTCTTCTTCAGTAAAGTGCTTATGGCTCTTTCATATATATTAGCAGCTTCATCACTAAATAATTTGGCATTATTCATATCCTAGGAGGAAAAAAGAAACCTTATCCTCAATAATCTAATACAGTTGAAAGAGGATAAAATTAATTACATCTAGATTATTTGTATCTAAGAAACACACACACACACTTCTGGATTCTCTATTCTTGTCTCTGGATTCTAAGAACATTTCAAAGATTTCTTCCATTCTTTGAGTGTGAGTGTAACTAGGGCTTTAAACCACGGCCTCTACTACCGAAATAGACTCACAGTCTATGTTATTATAACTTAGGGAAGAATTGTACAAGTATTTTAAATGATTCTTCACTTTATTGCATTTAAAAATAGCCAATATATTTTAATTCTGAGTAAGAAAGTTTAATCGAGTGTCAATAAAATTCATATTGACATTTTAAAAATTTTCAACATTTAACACTTTATTTCAAAAATTTAGTGTTACAGTTTGCAGCAAAAACGTTGCTATAACAAAATCCCATAAAAACCAAAGAGGACAGGGGAAGAAATACTCACTCCCTTCTCGGCAAGCAGTTTACTCGACTGCTCAAGATACTGGGCGGCTTCATACCAGATGTCAGGATGGTGGCCCAGCACAAGCAGGCACTGTTCGTAAGCAAACATAACTAAAAAGAGACAAAGAAAAACAACATTTAATTAAAATCAACATTAGTAAAACCATCAATATTAGCACCACAACTAAATTATAAGGTCCAAATAGGGCCCTCGATAATGAATGCTAATAATAAATAAAGAGCTTTAGTGATTTCTGGTACCATCACCTACCCATGCCACATCTGCCCATCATTAATTAAAACTTATTTAGCACCAACTATGTGCTACAGAGTGTGCAAGGTACTGAGTGTGCGCAGGTAAACACGATTTCCTACATTCAAGAAGCCTGCATGCAGAGGACAGACATTAAAAGAGCAAATGTAAGAAGTGCTACAACGAGGAGAGTCTTACAGCAACGTGACTTAACACAGGTTACGGAAGAAAGCGTTCACCAAGGAACTGTCACTTAGCGCAAAGCCTCAAGAAGGGACAGAAGCTGGTCATAGGAGAAACAAATGGAGTGGAGGAAGGAGAGAGGCAGCTACAAAAATGGCAGGCAAAAGAAATAGTATTTGAGGGGCTGGGGATTTAGCCCAGTGGCACAGCGCCTGCCTGGCAAGCACAAGGTTGTGAGTTCAATTCCTGGTACTGGAAAAAAACAAAAAAAATAAAAAATAAAAAATAAATAGTATTTGAAAAGACCTATAGGTAACGGAGCGAGGCAAATGGAAAGAGTAACAAAGTTCCAAATTCTAGTCAAGTAGCAGCAGAGTCATTGTATCAGACTCAAGCTCCTGAAAATAAAAATTATAAACTGAGGGCCAGGGGTACAGCTCCGCAGCAGTGTGTGCTCAGCATGCACAAGACCCTAGGTTCAATTCCCAGCACCCCTTCCCGTACACAAACGCACACGTGATAACGAAAAAAGTACACAAATCAGCAATTCAAGTATACTAGAGTATGACTCCAAGGAATCAGAAATCAGAGCAGATCCCTTAGCAAAAGGGATCTACACTGGGTGAGATCTGCATTTCGTGTGGCTTTTTGCTTGAAAAGCATACTTCTGTCTGAAGCTCTGGGACAGCTGGAACTCAGGTCAAATTCTGCAGTTTTACTGGCTTGAAATAACATGGAGTTCTGGGCTATGAGAGCAGCTGGAAACTTAGGGAACAAATCCCCAAAAAGAAAGGGCCAGAGCCTGAAAATCTGGGCATAAATGTCCTCAAATCTTTAGCTGGTCCCTGAAATGTACATACATAGGAAAGTATACAAAGAGCCTAGCAGAAAGCAAAGCCAGAGGGCTAAGAGCTGAATATATTTCAGCAGCTGCCTATTATAGGGGATAAAGTTTGGAATCCTGTCCAGATGGTCTGGATGAATACCTTAGTAAACTGCATTATGCTTTAGAAATAGGCTGTGTCCTAGGACTAAGGGATTTACCTCAAGAGTAAGGATAAAACAGACCTAACTTTGGCTGGGGACATAGCTCCGTGACACAAGTGCCTACCTGCAAAGTGCAAGGTCCTGAGTTGGATTCCCGGCACAAAAACAAAAAGCAAAAACAAAAACAAAAACAAAACAGACCTAACTTCATAGCACAAGACCTCACCTCCATGAAGTCCAAGTGGTCTAGCAGTAATGTAACTTCCTCCTGAATGTAACTCAGTATTCTCCAGAGGAAGATAACAGTATCTATAATCTTTATAATGGATCTTTTGTACAGTGTTCAAAAGAAAAAACTTAAATGTCTAGACAAATGATCACACAAGAAAATGTGACCTGTAGTTAAGAAAAAAAAGCAGTGAAAGGAAACAAATCCCATGAGGGCTGGTGGACTAGATGCTGGGTTAGCGGATGAGGACTTCAGGACTCCTGTTGTAAAGATAAGATGTCTAAGGGTCTAAAGAAAAAGAGGGTGACACATGGAATCTCACAGGGAGGCGGAAAAAATAAAGAGGGAACTATAAAAAACAAGGAAATTTCTAAAATAGAAATTTATTTAACTGAAAAGTATAAAAGATAAAATAAATTTACTGGATAGGTGTTCTAGCAGATTGGATATAATAAAACAAAGGTGGACCTAGCGATGAAAACCATAGACATTATTAAGTCTGAAGAACAAGAGAAAAAAAAGATTAGGGATAAAAGCCCAGATCTTGTCATGTGTGAGATAGCTAGCGGCCTAACCCACATGTGATGAGAATCCTAGGAGAGTTCATCCCATTACCTCTTTTGGTTATAAGGGTCTGATCCTCTGTACGAAGAGGGTTGCTCTTTTCCCACTGTATATATTTCTTCCACATATCTACTTGCTGAGCTTCTTGAGGAGTATTCTGAGGAGGCACTGAAGGGGCATTGCGGTCCAAACCTTTCATCACTGTCTCATATTCCTTAAAAAAAAAAAAAAAAGGATTTAGAATTCCTTGACAGGCCAGGATCAATTCAGATGCATGAAGTGGAGTTAATTAGTTGGAAAACTTTGTTCAAAATGCCTAGTTTTTCTAAATATTATTCTGTTAATACTATCTAAAAGTCAGGATAGGTTAAAAAAAAAGCTGTATTACCCACCCAAGAATAGGTTCTCAAGGTTGGGTGAACAGAACATTGATAGGCCCTTTTTGCAGGTAATCTAGGAGGGTTACTCTCCAAGATGTACAGATTGACAAATCAGCAGGATAGAAGATCTGGTGGCATTATTATCGCCTTTTTTGGAGAAACTCCTTTTAAATTTCAATAGTTTGTACTAATAGGTCATTTTTCTTAATCTCTAACAGTGTCAATGAATGGAAAGATATGCACAATATACTATATGTCCCTGACAGCTGCTTTATTTTATAATCATAATCTGATGGCAGAGTGATACAGTATTCAAATGAGTTAATCAAGGGAAGAATACGAACTATTTCATTAGTTCCAGGTAGAACCTTGTTTCTTTCGTTCCTATTTTTTTTGAGACAGGGTCTATGTAGTTCAGACTGGCCTTGAGTTCACCATAGCCTAGGCTGGCCTTGAACTCAGGGTGAGCCTCCTGCCTCAGCCTCCCATGTGCTGGGATTACAGGCCTGCACTACCACGCCTGGTTTAGAAACTTGTTTTTATATCCTCTGTATATTTTGAACAGTTATTTCTGCCAAATCTAATTTATTCTATTTGTCCTTTAACATACCTACAAAGAAGTGTTTCATTTCAAAAATATCATCTGCTCCAGCAGATGATACATCAACTAACTGCCACTAACTGTTATTCGTTAACATTGGTAATGACTGAAAATACCAAGAGTCACACCAGAGGGGGAAAGGTTTGCTATTAACAAATGTAATAATCTTTAAAATAAATGGTCGATGGACTTCCATACCTTTGCTACACGTCTAGCATTCATGTAGTCTCTGCTCCGATCTTCAATCATTTTCTTGGCTAAATGAATGTTGATACCCTAAGAAAAATCAAAACCATACATTACTATTGTTCATTTGATTGACTGTACTGCTAAAGATCAAACCCACAGCCCTGAGCTTGACAAGCAAGTACATGACCTCTGAGTTAGATACTCAGCCCTCCAAAAAGAGATTATTTTAAAATTACGCATACATACATACATTCATTTATTTATTTGCAGTACTGGGTATTGAACCCAGGACCTTCAGTTACATCACCAAACCCCTTTAAAAAAATTTTTTTTTTTTATTTTGAGACAGAATCTGGTTAAGGTGCTAGTTACCTAGCTTGGTCTTTAACTTGTGACCTTCCTGCCTCATCCTCCCAGAGTGTTATGACGGCAGGCTTACACACAATACAGTTAATATTTTATTTGCTAAATAACTTTTTCTCTGGTATTGGGGATTGAACCCAGGGAGTGCTGAGTTATATTTCCAGTCTTTTTTATTTTTTAATTTTAGGACAGGTTTTTGCTAAACTGTTCACTTGGGCTCAAGCTTGCAATCCTCCTGCTTCAGCTTCCTGAGTATCTAGGATACAGCTGTGTATCACCAGGTATACCTAGCCTAAATAACTTTAAATTCTTTATTTTCAAATATTTTTGTTTAATAAATACTTGATCATGTTTCAAAAATCAAAGAAGGGCTGGGTGTGGTGGCACATGCTTGTAATCCCAGCATTTGGGAAGTAGACAGGAGCATTGTTGCAAATTTGAGGCCAGCCTGGGCCACGAAGTGAGTTCAAGGCCAGCCTGGACTGCATAGTGAAATCCTGTCTCAAAAAAGACAAAAAAAAACCAAAGACGATCTATTTATATCTATTATGAGATTCCAGAGAGTTCTCATATATCATGAATTTTATTTTTAAAAATAAGGAATCAGTTTGAAGGAGTCAATTATTTCAAATAAAATTCTACTAATAAGGAATGATTTGCAGATTCATCAGGGCAAACAGTCACAGCTAAACTTAAATACAGGAGCAGCACTTTGCTAACTGGGTCTGTGGAGCTGAAAAAAAAGCACAGGTACTTGGAAAGGAACATTACCACTCGTGCGTACCGGTTTTTTCATGATTAATCTAAGGATTCCTGGACTATTATTGATCCTGGGCCCATAAGATCAAAATTAATTTTCATATAATATTAAGACACGGTCTCACACAAGTACAGGTATGGTAGCGTTTTCCAGAGGCTACATGACATTCAGTACACGTGATTGCTTTCAGAAGCAAATATGAAGATCAAACTGTTTCTTTTTCAATTATTTTATTAGTATACGTTTGCAGTACAGTGATTACATTCACTATACACGTATATAACATATCTTAATTCTTTGATTGTTTGAATCTCCTTCCTCTCCTTCAAGCTGTTTCCTGTTAAGCTATTCATTAGAAATTTGCAAAAATATAATCCGATGCCATCCATCCACCTCACTAAATTTTTTATTGTTTTGAAATGTAGTTTTTTTGTTGCTACTGCTGTTTGTTTTGGCTTTTTTGAGACGGGGTCTCAAAAGGTTGGCCTTGAACTTATTATATAGCCCAGGCTGGCCTCAAACTCTTGGCAATTCTGTCTCAGCATCCTGAGTGCTGGGATTACAGGCATATGCCATCATGCTTGGCTTTATTATTGTTACTTTTAAGTGAATTAATACATATTTAAAAAAATTTTCAACTCGGTGTGGTGCGCATACCTATAATCCCAATGCTCTGGAGGCTGATGCAGGAGGATGGCTGCAAGTTCAAGACCAGCCTGAGCTACAAAGTGAGCTCAAGGCCAGCCTGAACTGCACAGTGAGCCCTGGTCTCAAAAAGACCAAAAAAAAAATTTTTTTTTCTTTTAACTTCTAATATGTCAACTATTGACAGAGAAAAGCTACACCAAAAATAAATGTTCCAGTCCAGCGTGACAGTGCAACTTGTTACTCAACAGTCTGGGTGGATGAGGCACAAAGACTGCAAGTTCGAACCCAGCCTGGGCAATTTAGTGACTTAGAACCTCTCTCAAAATAGAAAAATAAAAAATGCGCTGAGGAGCACAACTCATAATAGCTACATCTTGGAAATAGTACCAAGAATCAACAAATGAGATCATATTAAGTTAAAGAGCTTCTGCAAGAGAAACAACCAACAGAGTGAAAAGACAACCTATTAGAATGGGAAAACTTTTTTTGCCAGCTACTCCTCAGAAAGGGGACCAATACTTAGAATATATAAAGGATTAAAAAAATTAGAGCCGCCAAAATAAAAGACCCAATCAAAAATGGGCAAGTGAAATGAACAGACACTTCCTAGAAGTACAAATGGCCAATAAATACATGAAGAAATGTTCAGCTTCTCTGACCATCACAGAAGTGCAAATTAAAACAACACTGAGATTTTATCTTACCCCTGAAAGAATTGCTATCATCAAGAAATCAAATAATAACGCTTGTTGCCAAGGCTGGAGGGAAAAACGAAACCTTCTACATTGTTGGTGGGAATGTGAACTACTACAAGCACTATGGAAATCTGTATTAGTATAGAGTTTCTCAAAAAATTTGAATTAGAAATTCCATGTGACCCAGGTATTCCCCTTCTAGGTGTCGCCCCCAAATGTTCAAGACATCACATTACAGCGCTGTGCCCATAGTTATGCTTACAGTGGCACAATTCATGAAAGATAAACCCTGGGGCTGGGCACTGTGGTGCACGCCCGTAACCCTAGCACTCTGGAGGCTGAGGCAGGGGAACTGCTATGAGTTTGAGGCCAGCCCGGGTTGCAAAGTGAGTTTAAGGCCAGCCTGAACTGCATAGCGAAACTCCCTCAAAAAGACAAAAAAAAAAAAAAAAAAAGTTAAATCTTGGAAGCAGCCTTTACATACATCAATAGATAAATGGATAAAGAAAATGTGGTATTTACACACCATGGAATACTATTCTTCCATAAAGGATAAACTTAAGTCATCTGTAGGAAAATGGGTGCACTCTGAGACCATAATGTTAAGTGAAATAAATCAGACACACAGACTTAAATGCTGCATGATTTCTCTTATATGAGAAACCCGAATATAAATAAAGAGCAAAATAAAAGGTAGATATGTAATAGGAAATAGGGACATAGATCTTTTGCAAATGGAAAGTGGACCAAGAGACAGAGGGAGAGGAGGGCAAGGGGATGAAAAAATAATTAAGATGTGTTATGTACATGTACCAACTCCCTGGGAATGTAATCATTATGTATTACAAACATGTATTATAAAAAGAAAGAAAAAGGAAATAAGAAAAAGTTCAACTCAAAAAAAGAAAAAAGGGTTGGGGATACAGCTCAGTGTGAAGGTCCTGGGTTCAATCTCCAGCACTAAAAAAAATAAAATGGGGGCTGGGGATTTAGCTCAGTGGCAAAAGCGCCTGCCTGGCAAGCGCAAGGTCGTGAGTTCGGTTCCCGGTACCGGAGAAAAAC
>NW_004955422.1:13095992-13102928 GCF_000276665.1 Chinchilla lanigera | reverse complement strand
ATTAAAAGTAATTTTTTTGGAAGGCCACAAAAAAGTATTTGTCATATTGGGGATTAAACCCAGGATCTTTCACTGAGAAACATTTCCAGGCCATTTATATATTTTGAATGTGAGACAGGGTCTTGCTGAGCCCCTAAATTGTCCAGGCTGGCTCAAATTTACGGTGCTCCTGTTTCAGCCTTCCAGGCCTGTGTTGGTCTTCAATAATTCTTAAAATCCCAAGACCAAAGCATTTGAGAACCACTGCTTATTTCTCTGAAGGGACAGGTTCACAATCCTTAATTAACCTAATGCTTAAAATCACAATATACCTATGAAGAACTATGATACAACTTATTTGGCAGGTGTGTTTATATATAAAGGCTGCTTAGCTTAGCTGGTTAAAGCATACACCAATGCAACTAAGATCTTAGACTGCAGTCCCACATCTCGTAAATTGAAACCAATCACCACTTCACTGAAATTAAGAGAAAGAACAGCATGGTAACTGATCATTACTACTGGAAAATTAATTCCAAAAAGGTATCATTTCCCAGGAGATCAAGGGCAATGTGTATGTATGAATTTGTATGTATGGGTTATCTAATAAGAAGATTTGTAAGAATTATAGTTCTCCCAGAGTATTTGCTAAAATGTTACACTAACATAGAGATTCTTAAAACCTTGCAACGCCAGGTGTGGTGGCACACGCCTGTAATCCCAACACACGGAAGGCCAAGGCAGGAAGATCACTGGGAGTTGAAGCCAACCTGGGCTATATAGTAAGTTCAAGTCCAGCCTGAACTGCATTATGAGACCTTGCAAAAAAAACAAAACCTTGCAAAAACATTAGAAGTTGTCCTTTCACTATAATCAATATAAAAAACAATGTTAAAAAAACCCAAAAAACTGTTGGCTGGGGTTGTAGCCCAGTGCTAGAATATTTGCCTAGCATGTGTCAGACCCAAAATGTGATCCCCAGTATACAGTGAGGAGGGGTCAGAGGATAAAAAATGTGAAACATTAACATTCAGGTACCTGATAGAGAAAGGCTAGAATTCACAAATCCCCAATCAACAAAAATTAAATTATAATAATATACTACTCTGGCCTAAATTACCTCTTCATATTTGTTATAGTCTCTCCAGAGTTGCTCAATGTTGATCATTGGATTAACACAACCTCGCTGATAAACTCTTCGGACGGCTGTTATTCTCTGGTTTTCTGCATAAGATCCAACAGCTTCCCTGGGATTGGATTAAAAAATGCTATGAATTGTGTTTTAACTAAATCAACTGTTCAAAAAAAAAAAAAAAAATCAACTGTTCATATGGAAATAAAAACTATGAAAATACTTACACGCCTTTCAGGAAATTGATATAATCCACCCAAATCTAAAAAAGAAAAAAGAAAAGTTAGAATATTTCTCAATATTTCAAATTTAAGTGTGTGTATATATATATATATATTTTTGCTTTTTTTGAGACAGGGTCTTGCTATGCAGTTCAGGCTGGCCTTGAACTCACTTTGTAGCCCAGGCTGGTCTTGAACTCACAGTGATCCTCCTGCCTCAGCCTCCCAAGTGCTGGGATTACAGGCATGAGCCACCATGCCCGGCTTAAGTGCATATACTTAAAATTGAAAAATCTACCTGATAGGACATAATTTCCATTCCAATTTTATCCAGTGCAAAGTCATAAGCTTGAGCCATTTTCTCTCTGAAATGAATGTGAAAGGCACATTATCAAAATGCATATACAATTAAAACATAACTTCTGAACATAAGATCAGAACAGCATTTGAATATTCTCTATAAAGAGAAACTGAAGACATGTTTAAAGTATATAAAGTAGTTCTTTCATGTCGAGCTTGCAGGGCCATTAACTTATGTACTTGGCCTCCTGTTTGTAAGCTTATCTGAGATAAGGTTCATACCTTATTCATCTCTATATCCTTTAAATTTCCTAATTTTATATGTAATAGATTTGAGTGTGGAAATAGGTGTTTCTTTCATTAAGGAGGTAAATTATATCTGAAGATCTGTTAGCTTGGAAGTAAAATTCAGGGAGAAAGAGCCTCCTCTTCCATATAAGATAATAAAGTAAAATCAGGAAAAGATAATGAAGAGAGAATTCTAGTCATACTAATAATTTTTTGTAGACATACATTGAGAGAGATGGGTAAGTAGTGTAAGTCACAGTGGCGGCACTGACTACCCAATAATTACCTCGGATCACTTAAAATACCACATTGCACTGTACCCTGCAAGGAGTGGTGCCAGTACAAGTACAAAAAAAATTCTGAAAACATTTGACAAGCCTGTCAGCATGGTGGCTTGGTGTTTCAGATACACAGTACTTGAATACAGAAAGGTTTGGGTGATTCAGTTCTCCAGAGTGAGACTATAATGTCAGTGGCTTTCTTTGGATCACTTCTCCTGATTTGATGGAGAACCTTGATTTTTAAAAATCCTTTACCCTCTTCCCACAGGGAGCTAAGAGACAGTGTGAGAATATGTAGAATTGATTTTGTGCCTGGAGAGGACTTGCATTCTTTAGATACTGATATCACTTACTTGTAACTTGGCAGTTTACCCTTCGTTTCTCGGACATATGAAAGATAACACTTCCATAAATCAATGTGCAAAACCTTCATAAGGCATCTCTGAAACAGCTTGAAAGACAAGAAAATATTAGAATCCAGTTAAGTAAGTTTCACATGTACAATGATGAAATACAGGTTTTTTTGTTTGTTTTTTTAAGAGACAGGGTCTCACTAGTCCAGGCTGGCCTTGAACTCTCAGTGATCCTCCTACCTCAGCCTCCCAAGTTCAGGGATTACAGGTGTGTGCCACTACACCTGGCTGAAATGCAGTATTAAAAAAAAAAAATTCAAAGCAGACGTAGTAGCACATGCCTGTAATCTCAGTTACTCAGGAAGCAGGGACTGGACAATCCTAAATTTAAGGTCAGCCTGGGCAATTTAACAAAATTCTGTCTTGAACTAAAAACTAAAATAAATAAATAAACAAAAACTAATTGAGCTGGGTGTGTACCTCACTGGTACAGCACTTGCTCAGCAGGCCTAGTTCAGTTCTCAGTACTTCTTTTTTTTTTTTTTTTTTTTTGGTTTTTTTCCGGTACCGGGACCCGAACTCATGACCTTGCGCTTGCCAGGCAGGCGCTTTGCCACTGAGCTAAATCCCCAGCCCCTCTCAGTACTTCTTAAAAACAATGAGCTCTTTCAGGAATTTACTTTCTTATAAATGAAAGAAAAACAATGATTCTCTCCTAGTTTCAGTTTAGATAATTAAAATCATTCTCATGATTTTGGTTAGTAGTGTATACGTATTCTCCAACACAGGGGAAATAACACTAAATGAATAAAAATAATTATTCTCTTTTCCTTTTCCAAAATTTTTATGGAGAATATTTTAAGGTTATAAAAGAGCTAATAAGTAAAATTCCTAATTATTTCCTAGAGTCACTGTTAATATTTGATACATCTGCCTTATATTTGTCTTAAACTTTACCAGAAAATTCAAAGTCTATTCAAGGGAACTCACCTTTTCAACTTTGTCATAATTTTTAGCTTTAATCTGAAAAGAAACAAAGAGAAACATGAGATTAGCATTATTTTCTTACAGTATCAAAACACTGGATTTTTGTCTAATTTTTGTACCACTTTTTAACCAACCTTACAAATTCACCTCCACACTGAATTACTAACTTAGTTCTTCAGGAATAACAACAGAAGTTAGGGCCCGTCATAGGTAATATGCACTCTAACCATGTCTTGTGTAAACTGATTTACGGGCCCTCACACTCACTCACACTGAAATTTTGTGAATATGAAATTATGTTAGATAGGAGGAAGACAAACACATAAATATAGTTAAGGTCTATCCAAGTAGTACTGCATGTATCTACTAAATGCAAACCTTACTTACTTTCAAAGTTTTGCTTTCCCTGAATAGTTACTACTAGAATAAACTGAGTAAAGCAGTAAAAAAGATCTGCAGGGAAAACCACGTCATGTAGGTTGTCTAAAAATAAAGTGCATTTAAATTAAAAAAAAAAAAAAATTTGCCAATTTTGATAACACATAAAAATATTCACTGGGCGGCCCCCTCAGGCCCCCTTCTGTCCCTCTCTCAGGCAGGAGCTTTCTTCCCTTCAATAAACATATTCTGCTCTTAAAAAAAATTCAATCAGTCACTATTGCAAGCACTATGCCGAGCGCTGGAGCTACCATGGTGAATAATACACTGTCAAAGGATGCTGAGGAAGCCAGGCATGATGGTGCAGGCCTGTAATCCCAGCCCTTGGGAGCCCGAGGCAGGAGGATTGTTGTGAGTTCAAGACCAGCCTGGGCTACATAGTGAACTCAAATCCAGCCTGAACTACACAACAACACCCTGTCTTAAAAACCAAAACAAACCAACAACAAAAACATCACACACACCCCAACACCCAAAATCCCCCATACAAATGGTTCATTATAGGAGATGATGATAAGTGCTAAAATCAGAGTAGTATAGAGTGCTATGGAGCATCTAAGAGGAATAAAATTTTGAGTTAGAGAGGGCAAAAGGTTTCCTAGAAAAGGTTATGATCTTAAGGATGGGACAGTTGATAAAGGGGGTTACTGTAGGCAGGAAGAATAGCAGGTACAAAGACCAAGATGAAACATTACAAGGTTTCCATTGAGTATTTTCATCAGATGATAGGTGGGGTAGCTGCCCACTTGTGTCATATCAGCAAATTTTTGCTTTCACTCTTGGTAACAGTATTTTGGTTGGTTAGAGAAGTTTTGCCTTGTCCTTTTCACTGAAATAGTATATATATTTTCCTAGTTTTCTGGCTTAAGCTGCTGCAGATGGGAACAGAGAATCTTTCTCTTTTGTTGACAGCTCACTCTCCCTGGAACGTGCAAATTTCACTTTCATCTTCAGAGCTCATACCTTTCACGGCAGCCCAGACACGAACCTCTGCTCTGCGCGGACAGCTGTCAGTGAGGTTCTGAAGCTTAGAGCTACAATCTGACTACCCGCATCACCTTTCTCTTCATCCCAGTAAGGGAGACAATACTATTTCACAGGCTGTTCTGAGGACTCTGTGAGGTAATAAAAGCAAGGCCTTTCAAACACTGCCCGGCAGTATAAGCACTTGGTAATTATTGGTGATTATCACATCAATTCTCTTTGGAACTCAGCATGTCCTTTGCACCTGAGTTTAGGGAACACCTATAGATTCTGAACCTAGAAGTTTTAGCTCAGGAATTTTCTTTTTAAAATCATCGTCTCAAAAAAAAAAAAAAAAAAATAAATAAATAAAATCATCGTCTCACTTCTGTTCCTTTTTCTCCTAGGTTTCTTCATTTTTGGAACAAGGGACTGAACCAGGGCCTTTGCACTGAGCTACTTACACAAACTCAAGTTTTGGGGGTTTTTTAAATGTAATTTTGAGACAGGCTCTTGCTAAGTCTCTACACTGCTCAGGCTGGCTGTGAACCTTCAATCTACCTGTCTTAGTGTCTAATAGTGCTGGGATTATAGGTGTGCACCATCATGCCTGGCTTAGAACCATTATACAACTTAGGTCTCCTGGTTCTGCCCTCAGAATCTATTATTTATATCCTTTCTTTGAGGTTTTTGCTCAAGGTTTTACAATAGTTTGTCCAGCAGATTCTCTGGACTATTAATTTTAAGTCTTCATAAGACTATTTTCTTTCATTGAATCTATTGCTATATTTGGCATAAAAATATGGTTTTTGGCTCCAGAGGTTTTTCCTAATATTATATTTTAAGTCTTGTACTCATACTTTTATTATGTTCCTAATGTCTCTCTCTTCCAGCAGCTCAATTTTCTTGGAGGCCTGTCCTGACAGTTGTAGTTTACATTCCTTCCTCATTGCTGGACCCTTACGTGTGTGGTTATTTTCCCACTCACTGAAGCTATGTCGGCAGTCCCAGAGTATTGGAAGTTGACTTCCTTTCTACTACAACAGCTGAGGAACAGGTGTAGGCAGCAGAGAAGTCACTGCTGGTGCTCTGGCAGGAACCCAGAAAATCTCTTTCTGAAAGCAGAGCCCGCCTGTTCTGTCCTATTTTGGTTTCCTAGACACCAAGCTGACATCAGCCCGCTGGGACACATGTGCTATAGGTTCACCACCACTACCCTAGGCTCTCTGCCAGCTTTGTGGAGGCTCACAGAGAGCCTAAGGCCTCCTTGCATCTAGGTTTTTGGCTGAATAGAGAACGGGAGTGCAAAAGGACCAGTTCAAATCACCAGCTTCCCAGAAGCAGGTGAGATTATATACAGTTCTTGCAACTGGTCAGGAAAACCAGAACTACCCACTGGGAAAACTGGCAAAGTATGTAAGAAAGAAAATGAAAATGGTTAAAATGAATATAACAACATGGACAAACTTTCAAAGTGAAAAAGACAAGTTGGAGCTGGGGATTTAGCTCAGTGGCAAAGTGCCTGCCTGGCAAGCGCAAGGTCGCGAGTTTGTGAGTTTGATTCCCGGTATCGGAAGAAAAACAAAAAAACAAAGTACTTCCCGAAAGACAAGTTGGAATAATATGTATCATTTTATATTAATCAGAATAATAAAAACCTAACAGGGTATTAATACTACCAAAGCGATGTAAGAAAAATATTTCCTACATGGCTGGGAGGAGTACGAATTGTTGTAACCTTTATGAAAAGCCACAGGGAACAATGATTCAAATAACAAATACACATCTCTTAACCTGAGTAATTCTACTCCTGCAATCTACCCCATAGAAATAAAAGCTCTAGGATGCAAAGGTATTTGTAGAAAGTACTTACTACAAAAAAAAAAAAAAAAAAAAAAAAAAGTACTTACTACAAACTGTAGTAGCAAAAACAACAAAGTTAAAGCCCACCAACAGGGAATTATTTAATAAATTATAATGCATAGTCACCATGG
>NW_004955422.1:13069511-13095342 GCF_000276665.1 Chinchilla lanigera | reverse complement strand
TTTTTTTTGGTACCGGAAATCAAACTCAGGACCTTGCACTCGCCAAGCAAGGCACTGTGCCACTGAGCTGTATCCCCAGCCCCCTTCAGTTGGTTTTAATACAACAAATACTTGTACAGAGAGACAATTTTGACTAATAAAGACTGGCATTTAGTACATGAACACTGATGAATATTCATTAATTCAACCAATACTGAGAGTCCCCCCAATAGAGACGCCATTGGTAGCATTAGCACAGTGTCTATAACCTTATTATCTTGAAAATTCCATTTATTCAAAAAATTATTTGAAATCTGGGTATGGTGGTGAATGCCTGCAATCCCAGCATTTGGGAGGCTGAGTCAGGGGGACTGCAAGTTCAAGGTCAGCAAGGGCTACATACATAACGAGATTCTGTCTCAAGAGAAAGAAAAGGTTTTAGAAAATTATCAATCTGCTTTGGGCAAAAAATCTTCAGTGTGAAAAAATGAGAAGATTTTGATCAAAATGTATCAATATCTTTATTTCTCCCAGCATCAGCTTTGCACTTACATGATAAAAAGAACAGTAACATCTATTTCAAAGAGCTGTTCCAAGGACTGAAAATATAAAGCACCTGAAAATTCCAGGTGCTGAAAAATACTACCAATTAACAAAGCTGGAACCAAAAAAGCACAACCATTTTATTGTATCTTCTCTGTACAGAACTGTGTAAACCAGGCAGCCAGAAAGAGCAATGTTGTTTCTATAACTGGCCCCATTTATAGTCACAAGAGCAAGTTTGGTCCAGGTGACATTTATAGTCCACTACTGGTGAGACTAGTATAATACCCTGTCTTCAACCAGCTTACCACTAGTCTGTTTTTCTTATTTAAAAGATTATTACCCTAAATATGTAATAATATTTATATAAAAGCCTTACCTATAACTTAAATATTTTAAAACTGTTAAGGCATAGCCAGCTATGGTGGTAAACACCTGTAACCCCAGCTCTTGGGAGACTGATGCAGGAGGATTACTGAGTTCAAGGCCAGCCTAGGCTACACAGTTTAAGGCCAGTCTGAACGACATAGTAAGATCCTGTCCCCTGCCAAAATAAACTATATATATATATATATATATATATATATATATATATACATACACACACATGCATACATATATGTACATAAATATATATATAGCCATGTGCATTTGTATAGAAATCCATATTGTACTACTGGATAACTCGTTTGGATATAATTTTAAAAATAAAAAAATTTAATATGTTTAACTATTTTGATAGCTGAGACTCTCACATCTTCCTGTCATTACATGATAAAAAATGTACCCATGTTAAAGTCCATAATATGCTGGGCATGGTGGTCCATGCCTATAATCCTAGCACTCTGGGAGACAGACAGTATTGCAAGTTTGAGGCCAGCCTAGCTAAATTAGTAAGTAAGCAAGACCCTGCCTCAGAATGAAAATATGAGAAAAGGGCTGGACACAAACTGAGTGCAAAGTTCCTGAGTCCCATCCCTGGTACCACCAACAAAAAAATAAGCCTATTATAGTATAGGAACAATTTTGTAAAACTTATATTGCTTATATCTTATTACATAATATTATGGGGTTAGGAGTATAGATTAGTGGTTGAACACATGCTTAGTAAGCGTGAAGTCTTGGGTTTGATCTCCAAGACCCCTTCACACATATACACATACAAAAGCAATTCATGTAATTTGTGTATTGTGTGTGTGTGTGTGGTTTTTTGGGAGGGGTTCCAGGAATTGAACTCAGGACCTTGTGTTTGCCCAGCAGGCACTGTGCCACTGAGCTATATCCCCAGCCCCATGTAACGTAATTTTTAATGACAGGTGCTTATAATAAAAGTCACGTTGGGCTGAGGATGTAGTTCAGTGATACTGCCTGCCTAACATGTGCAAGGCCCTGGATCCAATCTCCAGGAACACACACACACAGACACACACAATCATCTCTATGGGGGACTGAAAGAGTAGTTCAGTGGTACAGCATGTGCTTACAGGGCTATGGGTTCAATTCCAGCACTCCAAAAAAGGGAAAAAAAAATTACCTTTATCTCTCTTGTCAAACTATAATGTGTAAAAACAATCAATTATAATGATTATTTTAAAGTGTGGATTTTCATTTACAGAAATCTCAACTATTCAAATACAGAGACCAAAGAGCCCACACTTTAGAAAAACTACTAGATATTCATTTAATACCTGTTAAAAATAGGATTTTTTTTTTTTTTTTGATACTGGGAATCAAACTTAGGACCTTGCGCTTGCCAAGCCTCTGGGCTATCAACCCAGCAGGACTGCTATATTTTAAAGTAGTTGGGAGCCGGGTGTGGTGGCACACACCTGTAATCCCAGCATTCAGGAGGCTGAGGAGACCAGCCTGGGCTACAAAGCGAGTTCAAGGCCAGCCTGAACTGCATAGCTAGAACCTGTCTCAAAAAGACAAAAAAAAAAAGGTAGTTGAAAATATATTCACACAATTACTTGATATATTAGAGTGATGAAATGATTGGATTTAAAAATAATTCTATAATATGGGTGATATTTTCATACTTAAGAAATCATTTTAAGAAAAAATAAGGATTTAAAAATGACTATTCTCATAATATATCTATTACTTATAAAATTTTACCACTACCCCTGGGGGTAGTACTGGGGATCAAACCCAGAGTCTCATGTATACTAGCACAGCAAGTGCTTTAGCTCTGCATCTCTGACATGAATTGTTTGAATTTTACCAAGATATAAAAAGTTGCCATTGAGGAAAACCAAAGTTTACATTTCCAACTCCCTAATTATGACTTTTATAGAAAGATAAGAAAACTGGAATAATAACAAGATCCATTAAACTTATGTTCGATTCACGCAAGTGTTTACTTGGGGAGATCAAAACAAGATCTCTCTTGTATTTCATTCAGACTTCTATCAACTTACAAATTTTTTTCCCCAAGAATTAACTGGTCATTTATATCTTTTGAAACTAAATCTGCAGGGTGTGGTGTAATCCCAGCACTTGGGAGGCTGAGGCAGGAGGATCGTTGGGAGTTCAAGCCCAGCCTGAGCTACAAACTAAGCTCAAGGCCAGCCTGAACTGCATAGCGAGACCCCGCCTCAAAAAGACAAAAAAAAAAAAAAAAAAAGAAACTAAATCTGAGGAATTATTGCAACTAATTTTCCCTGACAACGTGTAAAACTTTGTCAGAAGAAAAAAGGTCTTAATAGACTTTTATTAACCTTTGACTAAGTGTGGCGATACTCATTTTTGACAGTTTAGTCATGCCCTGACCTAAAAGCTGTCATACGGAGATCTAAACATACCACAGTATTTAACTGTTAAAACATACTTTTTCCAGTTATATTTTTCATGTTTCATTAAACATTTTATGTAATATTGATATAAATAAAATTAACATTTTTCTCACCAGAAAAATAACTCATTGTTGACAGCATTTAGTCTGATTTTCTAAAATTGTTTATTATTTGAAAAAAAAATCCCACATTGGAATTTTTTTGTTTTGTTTTGTTTTTTGTCTTTTTGAGACAGGGTCTCGATATGCAGTTCAGGCTGGCCTTGAGCTCACTTTGTAGCCCAGGCTGGTCTCAAACTCGAAACGATCCTCTTGCCTCAGTCTCCCAAGTGCTGGGATTATAGGCGTGTGCCATCACACCTGGTTCCATATTGGAATTTCAAAATAGTAATTGTTTCATAAATTATCAATTATAAGAATCACAAATAACTATAACTTGAAATGGTTCAAAATCACACTTGACAAATGAATTCATATGACATAATTCTATTGAAGGAAGTAAAAAAGTGAAACAATCTAAATGAAAAAGTACATCTTACTATAGTTTGTTTAGGTTTTCACTCAATAACCATGTGGGCCAAGTCAAATGCATCTGTAGAGTACTGAACACACAGCAGATGCAGGGTACATCTGACGTCATACAGGAGTTTATATTAAATGTGATGAATGAACAGATGAATTGTAGCTACTTCTTAATCATTGCCCACATCTTTTTATTTTTTATTTATTTACTTTTTCTGTCCTTTTGAGACAGGGTTTCACTATGCAGTTCAGGCTCTCTGGAAGTCATTCTGTATTCCAGGCTAGCCTTGAATTTGCAGTGATCCTGCTGCCTCAGCCTCCAGAGTGCTAGGATTACAGGTGTGTGCCACCACACCTGGCTCTCCACATTTTTTTTCTTGGTACTGGGAATTGAACTCAGGACCTTGGACTTCCCGCATCTTTTCGACTCAAAAGTGGAATGTGTAATCGACTTAAAACAATTCAGATTTGAGTTTGAGGTACAGAAGCTTTCTGATTTCACCACCCTCTCCTAATTTTAAGGTAAAGTTATCAGGAAAGAAGCATGTGCAAATAAATTCATTTTAACTCAGTTACAAATACTTATCCATGTACAGATATATGTATAAATGTATATCTATATATGTACCGATACAGGCTTAACAGGTTGGCTAAAACCTGTTGATATCACATAACTTTTAAGTCCTCCAGGCACTTAAGTATGCCACAGAATTAACTATCTGTGACATGAGCATTAATTACAGACTACTGTGAATTATAGTCTCATTATGACTAAATTACAAGCGCTAAACAAAAATATGATTATTTCCAGGCATGGGGGCATATACCTATAACTGCAGCACTCTTGTAGGCTGAAGCTAGTTCCAGTATAGCCTAGAGAATTTGACAATTCAGCAAGACACTGTCACAAAATAAAAAACTGCAAAATGGTGGTGATACACTTCAGTGTGAAGGTCTTGAGTTCAAGCCCCAACACTTTAAGTTGTTTTTTTTTTTTTTTTTCCCCAGATCTAGACTAAATGATTAAACTTCCACTTTCCTGAGCTAATGAAAAGTATTTTGGGGGCTGAGGGCATAGTTCAGTAGTAGAGCAAATACTTTGCATGTGTTAGGCTCTCAATTTGATTTCCAGCACTACAAAAAAGTATTTGTTACGTGTCTTTATGATTTATGAAGTGGATATAGGAATGAGGCCCAGACACTGGGGGTTGAACCCGGGGTCTCTGCAGTAAGCTTTACCCCAGATCTTTTTTGATCTGGAGGCAGGGTCTTGTTAAATTGCCCAAGCTGGGCTCAGACTTGCAGTCCTTCCTCAGCTACCCAAACTGCTGTGATTACAGGCATGTACCATCACACGTGGTTAAATTAAATTACTTTGTATATATACAGAAAAGGAATGCTATCAAACTAGAGTTAAGAAAGTGTCATTGAATGGAGGGAATAAAGCCTACTACATAGGAAGGATGTTGGGCAAGTCAATGAAATAAACTTCCGAAGTTTTCTGTGAAATAGTGAGAAAATGTGTATTAGAAAAATGAGTTGGCTAGTTGTGGTTGAGTGATTGTTACAGAGTGCATAAAAAGCCAAGGAGAATTAAATCTGATACACACACAAAAAACTGGACGTTACTGAGGTTTTTCTGTCAGGTGATAACCATGACAAAAGCAGGGAAAAAACAGCCATCAGTAGCGAGGTGCAGTACAAGTCTGGGAGAACATAGGAGATGGCTTTTGATGGCATGGGGTGAAGGAAACAGGTACTTGTAGGAAGAACAGCAAAGACGACGTTGCTATTATCCGTAAGTGGGGAGATATGAGTATGGATTTAAGGCAGGGAGAAAAGAACAGTAATATAAGGGAAAACAGCAGATTTTTTTCCCACAGGAAAATGAAAAATGTTACAAGAGGTGGTGTACAGTAAAGTTCACTTTCCTTTAGTTACATTATAAAAAACTATAAATAACTCAGGTAGATACTGATTAAAGCCAGGAAATAAGTGACTGGTTTAAAATAGGATAGCATGATTAATGATACGTATTAATGATATGTGAGCCAACTGGTAGCAGTTTTACATATACCTAGGGCATGTAATATGCGGTATTAAGAACACACAGAGAAGCAAAGACTCATTTCTCAAAATTAACCATTCTCAGGCAGAAAAAAGGAAGAGAACCCTAAAGAGTACGTAAGATCGTACTGGGAATTTGAAGCCTGAGCCTAGAGCCTTGCAAGGTGAGCCCTCCGCCACCGAACTCCATCCCCAGCACACTGGCATTTCATTGAGCCTTTCTTAATAACTTTTCAAGAAAACAGGATTAACAACGAAGCGGACACAAACTCAACGAATTGCATGTCTACTTTTTAAGCAACTTGCCCTCCAGTATTTACCTACCAACAGACTCCTGACTGCAAAAATAAATCATTTCCTCATTCTACAGAACTTAAAGTATATTTGTTAAACTAAGAGTGTTTTTAAGTCAATATTACCACTCCAAATACTCTTTAGAACAATTTATTCTGCGACTTTGTTTTACCCAAGAAAATATTAACGAATTCTTTTATTATGACCTAATTTTAGTTTTCTCAATATTATATAGAAAATTTATTTTTATTTGTGTGTGTGTGTGTGTGTGTGTGTGTGTGTGTGTTGGGAATCAAACCCTGGGCCTTGTTTATGCAAGGCAAGAACTCTACCACTGAGCCACATCCTCAGCCCTTTATTTTGTTATTGAATGATGTAATTCCAAATAAATTTTAAAACTTGCTTATCAAATAATCTAATCATCCTTTGCAACAAAATACACATTTATTCAACTCTGTGTGGCTATTCTTTCTAAAATTGTGTGGCAGCTTATAAAAATCATTATTTGGCTCAATTTGAAAGCTCTCACCAGCAACCTTTCATATTGAAATACAAAATCTAAAAGGTAAACCAAGGGCCGGGGATATAGCTCAGCAGCACAGCACCTGGCCCGGCAAGCGCAAGGTCCTGAGTTCAATTCCCAGTACCAAAAAAAAAAAAAAAAAAAAAAAAAAGAAAATGCTCCATTGTATAAAAGGTAAACCAAATGAAACACACTGTTAATGTGTAAAACTGCTGATGTAAAATTATATTGGTTTCTTTTAAAGGAAAACACTGTAAACTATAAATATACCAGAAAAGGCTGATTCAACAACATAGTACTAGAATAAAATACTGTGTCATTTAAAGTGAATTTGTGGAATAAGAAAAATATACTATCATGTGAAAAATACAATTTACTGAAAAGCCTTTAAGGTTTTATAGACACACCTTAAAAAGTTAGCAATTAAGTTTTAGTTTAATGGTAAAAGGTAGTGGGAATGTAAACTTTTTCTCCCTTTAAATTTTAATTTTCTAATTTTTTTAACAGTAAACACATATACATTCTTTTTAAATAAGAAAAATGTGGGTTTTGTTTTTTTTTAACAGTCAAGTTCAGCTTTTCTTCTGTTTTAAGTTCCATTCATTTCTACTGCTTCATGTTTGCTTTTAAAATCATTTAATTCCAAAAATATGCTTCATCCATTTAAAGACAAGTGTTAATGAAAGCCTACTGTAATAATTATGTTCTTACAGTAGTATAATATATATAGGTATTATATGCTTTTTCATTAGAAAACATGAGCCTACATCATTAAAAAAATTTGATAAAGGCACTTTTCTTTCATCTACTCAGAACACCACATGACATGTAAGACAGTAAGTAGTTGATTTCATGTGGATAACAATCTACCAGCTAGTCAGCATGGTAGCATATGCCTGTGATCCTGCCAACATGGGACACTGAGGCAGTATTCCAAGTCAGAGGGCAGCCTGGGCAATTTGAGATCTTCTCAGAAAAGAACAACAACAACAAAAAACACCAAAAAAAAACAGGGCTGGAGATGCAGCTCAGCATGTTCTGTGTTTAATCCATAGTACTGAAAAAGGAAAAAAAAACCCACCAGCTGTATATGTGTAAATATGAATATTCATACTTATATAAATATTCAAAATAACTTATTTACTATTATGTCTTGAATATTCAAAGATATGCAGATGTATAACCTTTTGAAAAAGCTCATTGTGAGTTCTGTGATCCTTGGTAATACATTAAAAAACCTCACTTCAACATAATGACATACACAAAACAAAGATTATTTAGAAAGTGTGCTAAGTATTACACTATCAGTCAATTCAAGTACAGGAATGGTTAAAACCCTAATGTAGATTTGAAAATTATGATTTTTTTCATGAGTATACCCAAATCAACTCCATTTCCTATTAAGTTTCTTAAATGGAACAATAGTTTCTATTTTCTAAGTAATAATGCTTCAAATAGCCATGTAAAAGATGAGAAATTAGAGACTTTGATTTCAAAGTGAAGGTGTAAAGAGACAGCTAACAAATCATTTTTATGAAAACAAATTTTTAAAAATTTAGGTAAAAATATTTAATTCCAGAAGAATCAAGATTTAGATATAAACCAAAATTTTTGAAATTGTGGCCTTATTTAAACTGATGAAGTCCTAATTTGAAATGTTTTTTTTTGTTTTGTTTTGTTTTGTTTTTTTAAAGTCTACTAGGTACTCAAAACCTTTGTCAGGGCTGGGCGTGGTAGCGCATGCCTGTAATCCCAGCACTAGGGAGGCTGAGGCAGGAGGATCATTGTGAGTTCGAACCAGCCTGGGCTACAAAGTGAGCTCAAGGCCAGCCTGAACTGCATAGCGAGACCCTGTCTCAAAAAGACAAAACAAAACAAAACAAAACTTTGTCTTACTTTACGAATTCCTAAGTGCATTTCTCCAAACAGGGCTACATTTAAAGGCTTGAGAAACCATGCCCTACTTTCCCTGGAATTTTATTTATATAGTCTGAAATGTTTGGTTTGTATCTCACACTTTAGATTTTCTAAGTATGTGGTGACTTCCAGAGTGATGCTACAAAAAGTAAAGAATTAAATTCAAATTATATATGGAATGCTGCCATTGTTTTAATAGATAAAAATGAAAGATTATATTTGAATTCCTTCTGTAAGGGAGAGCTTGTTATGCTGTCTCTAAAAACACAGGGTTGGACAGGGGGGCAGAGCAGGGGAACCCTGAACAAAAAGCTGGGGGTACTTTCATCAGTCAAGATGTGGATACTTTTGCAGGTAAATGAAGTCTAGGGGCAAGTTTCCTGTAATTTAATAACCATAATGGCCACTCTTTAGTTGCCTCTAACATGCAGGTCTAATTTTGTACAGTTCTAATGTAAGAAGACTTACAGGGAGCTATCAAAAGCTGCAACACATTAAAAAAGTTTCCTGTTGCTTTCCTGCTCACAGTGGAGCTCCTGGGAGTCTGCTCCCAGTCACTCATGAAGTATGAGGGGACAGGTAACAGGCAGAGACATTTGTTTTTTTTCTCTCTGCACATCCCACCATCCCTCCAAATTATGCACAGAAATGCGGCATAAAATAATCTAAAGATGAGCTTTCAACAGTTACAATACAGTTTGGTAGGAGAGTTTATCTTTACTTTTTGTGGCATCACTTTGGAAAAGTCACCATATATTCAGAAGATGTAAAGTGTGAAATATAAACCAAACATTTCAGACTATATAAATAAAATTCCAGGGAAAGTAGGGCATGGTTTCTCAAGCCTTTAAATGTAATAGCCCTGGAAAACCGGATTTGATGGAGTATTTTAAAACCTTATCAATGGAAAAGCCAGTTTTGAAATGTTTAATGTTAAGTAAACAGAATATAATCCTTATATATAAAACCCACTTCAAATGCCTATGTTTGAAAGATGTCTTCATGATTTTGATGTCTATAATTGTTCTAATGACATTACTGAATAGTTCAAGAAATTAATGTGAGTCATGTTTTTTCTTCCCAAGGATTTCAAAGGCAAATCAATTTTATGAAGGTTATTAAAATCTCATGTCCCCCCACCCCCTTTTATTTGGTCCTGGGGATTGAGCTTTGCTCATAGCCTTGTTCATGACAGGCAAAAGCTCTACCACAGTGCCATATCTCTGCTCTCTTCCCATGTCCTTCAAATGTGGAGTTGTAAGGATTAAAAAGATGTATGAGGAAAATAATCTGAAAATAGAAGATTTAACTTAAATGGGAGATTAGAGGTTTGACTAATCAAAAACCTAAGCACAAAACATGTAGCTGAAAGAAAACTAAAGCATGGTAATAAAAACACCAAACCAACAAAGGAAAATACTGGTCTTCCTTCTCCGTAAGTATTTTTCATTCTCTTCTGACAATGAGCAAAACAAATACAAGCCCCCCCCCCCATACACACACACATACACACACACGCGCGCGCGCACACACACATCCCATTTAAATGATGCATTAAAATTACTTGAACTTTTAAATAGCAAATGCTGTTAGTTACAAGTTTCCTTTAACTTTTCTAATGTGTTCCTACAAATAAAAAGATTTAAGATTAAACTTCAGAAAAATCCAAAGGGCTCTTAAACATATGAAGATACAAAAAAGAGAAATGGGCTGACAATTTCAGAAAAAAGAATTCCAAAGGGGTCCTTAAACACAAAAATATGCTCTGGGCGGGGCATGGTGCTGCATGCCTATAATCCCAGCACCAAAAAGACTGAGACAGGAGGATCCCCCTGAGTTTGAGGCCCACATGAACTACATAGCAAAATCTCAGAAAACAAAACAGAACAATAAAAAGGACTCTATTTCATTCATAACAGAAACACAAATAAAAATCAAACACTTTTTACTCATGATACTGGCAAAAATTAAAATGTATAGTAATGTATTATTTGGAGAAGACAGGATTATCAGAGGTATTTAAAATTGTGACAACCTCTGTGGAAGGTCATTAGACATGCAAAATTAAAAATCAGTGTATGGTGGCACACCCCTGTAATCCCAGGTAGTAAGGACACTGAAGCAGGAGGAACAAATTCAAGGATAGCTTGGACAGCTCAGTGAGACCCTACCTGAAATAAAATAGCAAGAGACAGAGCTCAGTGGTAGAGAACTTGTCCTTGGCTCAATCCCAAATATAAAAAAATTTAAAAATGTAAAATCCCACAAACTCCTAGATCCAGGAATCTGATTTCTAGATATTTAATCTATATAAAGATATTCACACAAGTGGAGATGACATATATACAATTAGTCACGGCAATGTCTGTAATAAAATGAGCTGGAAAGAACTCGCACGTTCTTTAATAGGGGAGAGGTTAAATAAAATACAGGATATCATATGCTTATTAAAAAAACACTAACATGGTACAAAACAAAACCTAACAACATCCACTAATGGAAAAGGAGAAAAAAAACCCCATAAATGTATATTCAATATCTCTGGGCACACAAGACAGAGAACACTGTCAAAGGGGAAGAGACCTGGTGCTACAAGGGCAGGAATCGGTAGCTTTTCACTATAGGTTTCTTCCCTATCTTCTAATTTTGGAACCTTATTAAAATAATTTTGAAAATCACCTACAGGTGGCATACTTTTGACTTTTCACTTAATGAATTTTCCCCATCCATTCTCAAAATAAATATTACACAAAACTCCAAAAATGTAAAAATGATATGCATTATGTACACAGAAATTAGACTTAAATACTGTTCATCTAACAATGTATTTTTTTTTTTGGAGACAGGATCTCATTATAAAGCTCAGACTGGCCTTGAACTCACTAGATAGCCCAGGCTGTCCTCGAACTCACAATGATCCTCCTGTTTCAGCTACAACAGTGCTGGCATTACAGGCACACGCCACCACACCTGGCATCTAACAATACTTCTGAGGTAAGGAATTACTTCCACAACCTCTAAACATCTAGTGGAATTTTTTTGTTGTTGTTGTTTTGAGACAGAGTCTCACAATGTAGCCCAAGACAGCCTCAAATTTGTGGTGATCCTCCAGCCTCAGCTTCTTGAGTGCAGGAACCTAAGTAAGTATTTAAATGAAGCAAAAAACCCAGACATAGTGAACCTGTCTGTAGTCCTAGCTATTCAGGAGTATAAGCCTAGGAGCTTGAGATCCCGCCTCCAAAAAAAAAAAAAAAAAAAAAAGTAAGAAACTCTGTTAATCACAGACATTATAAAACAAAGTTCAGAAGAACCACCATAAAAATTTTAACTTATGTAAATACTTCTTTTTTTTGTTTGTTTTTTTGTGTGACAGGGTCTATGTATTTCAGGCTGGCCTCAAACTCACAGGTTCCTCCCACCTCAGCCTGGGATTACAGGTGTGGGTCACACACCCACTTTAGTCATACACATTTCAAAGCTAAAAAAGATACTAGTTAATGGAATGACACTGGTGTAATTTAAGGTTATCATTATTGTTTGTGTAATGCTTGAGATTGAACCCAGGGCTTTGTGCATACTATGCATGTGCTGTCCACCACTGAGGTTCATCCCCAGCCCATGAAAATTATTGAAGACACTAATTTCCAACCAAGTTAGTGTTCCATAAAGCATTAAACATAATAAAGTTACCAAAGTAAGAGTTGGGCAAAAACTTGGCTAAAGTCAACATCATTAAGAAACTCTTTGTGTGATGCCATAAATTGTAAATCTTTGGGCACTAAACCAGCCAAGACAGACGTACATGTCTACTTATAAGCAAACACCAAAATAAAACTGCTCATTTTATGTGAAAAAAAGGTTAAAACATTTTGTTAATTACAGTTGTAGAAACAGTACTTTTACTTATGAGAACACTGGAACTGATCAATTTTGGGGAATGAAAGAGAATTTAGAAAATGTATGTGCTGGAGTCAGGCGTGGTATGGCACACCTGTATTCCCAGCACTTGGGAGGCTGGACCAGGAAGATCATTCTGAGCTCATGGCTAGTCTGCATTATAGAGCAAAACTCTATCTTAAAAAACAAACAATATAAATATATAGGTGCCAGAGACATAGCTCAGTAGTACAGCATGTGCTCACCATGCTGAAGAACCTGGGATTGACCCCAGCACCAAAAAAAAAAAAAAACCAAAAAACCCACAAAACCCAAAACAAGAAATAGGAGTAACGCAATGTACACTTCCTACTAAATACTGTTTCATTCTTAAATTTAAATATAGACCTACACATACATACATTATATGTACACACATTTTGTTATATACAACTGGAAATGTTCAAAAATACATGTATAACTTTGACAATGTTAATCTTGTCAAGAAATGTCTTCATCTTCATCATTTAAACATTCTGTTCCTCAGTATAGATCGATCTTCAAGTTGACAGCTATCTTTCAGAAACTTGAAAGGCAATTCCACGGTTCTGGCTTCCTTCCCTTGCTGCTGTCCATCTGCCATTCCTTTGAAATTCATTGTTTTTTGGCATTAACCCACTTCTGTGAATTTTATAAAAAAAAAAATCTTGCTTTTTAGTTTCATTCCCATGTATCTGGGTGTGTGGACTTTTTTACCCTCTGATCCTTGATGGTAATCATGAACATCGTGAATCTGTTGACTCGTTTTTGATAACGTTAGAAAATCCTTAATATTTATCACTTCAAATTCTATTTCTGCCTAATGTCTCTTCTACTTCTAGACCTTTAATTACACATTTTTACTCTTTGGGATCTTGTAATAGCTTTCATATTTTCCGTATCTTTGAGCTCCAAACTGGATTCCTTCTGTTTTCTAATTTTCTCTTCACCTGTGACTGTTATTAATGTAATTCAATCTTAAATGTAGTTTCTCAAGTCTTTGGAGGTTTCTGCTGTTAAGCGGCTTCCTTACAAGCTTTTTTAACAATTGAACTGTTCTTTTCCTTTAGATAACTTGTGGAGATTCTTTGAGGCATATCATGAAGGTACATTGCTCCAGGAAAGCGGAGACAGGGTCTTGCTTGAACTCGACTTGAACTATGTAGCCCAGGCTGGCCTTGAACTTGCAGCACTGCTCCTCCGGCCCCAGCCTCCCATGTGCTGGGATTACAGACAGGCATGCATCACCATGCCCAGCTCAGGAAAAGTGTTTTCAATAAATTACTCTGAAGCACGTACTAGCATAATTTAAGCCGAGTACAACCTTAAACTTTTGGCGTGTTTGAACACCTATGTTTATTTGCACAGACCCATGAAAGGAGCATTGTTACATCATTTCAGGATTTCCCCGTTCCACTCTAATCACATCAAAGTAACTTTCCTCAGTCCTTTACAGCCTATAAAAATGGTACAGAATTCTAGTTTAGGTGACCCTGAATGTAGCCCTCCGGGCATTCAAATTTCGGGGGAGAGGATGTCCTGTCCTTGAGGCCTCTGGTTTTGGTTCTTGTCTGATCTAGAAGCCTTCAAAACTGCAGCTCAGTTTTTCCCATTTGGCAAACGTTCTCAGGACACACAGAGTTTAAAAGCACTTTGCTCATCTCCTTGTATTACTTTCTCCCCCTCAACTAGGTTTTGGCTTGGTAATTTCTTACTATGTTGTCAATTCTTCAATGCTTCTAAGATGTTCGTAAAATTCTATCCACCGGCCTTGTTTTTAGAAAGAGCTAACCTGAATAATTCATCATATTAACCTGCACTCTCCTTCAATATATTTTAGTATCAAATTGGTAAAAAATTAGAGAAATATTCTGTATGCAAACTATCTTGAAAAGCAATACTCTAAAATCCAAAGTTCACAGAAACACTAAATTCCAAAGGCAAAAACAAAGTTGAAAGAAAATTCAATTAACCAAATAAATGTCCTATATTAGACTTCCCATGTAAATTTAGTTACACTGAAAGACTCCTTATAAACCCTACAATCTGAATTTACCTTTATTATTTTTTGTCTGTTTGTTTTAGTTTTTCTTCTGGTACCAGGAATTGAACTCACGACCTGCGCTTGGCAGGCAGGCACTTTGCCGCTGAGCTAAATCCTCAGCCCCGAGTTTACCTTTGTTTCATCTATGGAACGTTTCAGTGAAAACAAGCACAAGATTTTAAAAAGTGGCAAACAATATTAAGCAGTTCTACTTTAAAAAATTGAAAGCTAATTCATCTTTGTGTTTTAAAAATTCTAAATGTCTATGGATTAAGTGAAGATAAGAATTTATATATCAATGGTTTCTTTCACTACTGGTCAAAGCTGTCAAAGGGATGGGAAAAGTTAAAATGTTTATGCTTTCCTAATTTGACAAAATCAACCTGTGAAATTTCACAAACCCATGAAAAATCAAGTTTTTATCATATGTAAACAAGCAAATCTCAGAAACTTTATTCCAGGTTTAACATTTAAATTTCATTGGAATATATTTCAGAATCACAGGCAATCAATTTTTAAAAAAGCAATTTCAGACTGCTATGTAAATTACTTTTAAATGGGTAATCTTTTAAAAAAATCTCTTGTAACATACGTAAGTCCGTATGTCAAAGTTTACTCTAAAACATTCTTAATGTTGGGGTATCAGACAATTCAAAAGATTATCATTTTTTATTTTTTTGAAAAAGGGTTGTTCACCCAGGCTTGGCTCACACTCAGGATCCTCCACTCCTACCCTCCCAAGTGGCTGGGACCACAGCCACGGACCACACTGTGCCTGGTGAACTTTCTCAGTATTCTAAACATAACCACAGATTTGTAAAACTCTATTTTTAACTAACAATAATGGTAATGCCAATTATTAATTTATACTCATGAAAACAATACTTTGTTATAAACTGATATTACGCTCTAATTTTTAGAAACTACAAGTTTTAAAATAGAACTATTTCCCACTGTGGAACTTTTATTCAATAAATATTTATAGTGCTATCATGCCAAGCATTGTTCTAGGTTCCTGCAACACAAAAACCTACAAACCAGACAAAGTACAAAAAAAATCAGTAAACTACTCAGTATATTACACGTATTATATATAAAAACACAAAAAATGATGACCCGCTCTGGGATGTGGGAATATGCTGGTCATGGTAGGTTTTATTGAGAAGACACTTTTGTAAATACCGTATTTGAAGACAGCAAAAGAGCTAGTAAAACAACTATCTAGACAACTATAGTTAAAGCAGATTAAACAGCTAATGTAAGCTCTGAGGTAGGAATGTGCTGGTATTACAGATGTGTGTCCCACCACAGCCTGTAATTCAAATTTTTATATACTACTAGTAGTATGAGGTATAAAAATTATGTTTTCAGTGATGTAGGTTATAAGTGTGGTCAAAAGTTCACTTTCAGGCCAGGCGTGGTAGCATATACCTATAATCCCAGCACCTGGGTGGCTTAGGCAGAAGGATCACTGTGAGTTCAAGGCCAGCCTGGGCTACATAGGGAGACCCTGTTTAAAAAAAAGCAAACAAACCCCATCCCCCATAAAAGGAAAGAAGTTTACTTTGAATTTCTAGGTCTAGAAAACTATAAATTACAAATAGTTGGAAAGTTAATCCACATTTAATATGGCTTTCAATCTTTTTTTTATACTTTCAAGAAATTTTGGGAAAAAAAAAAAGTCATTTTCCTCATTTCAAATAGTTTAAATACCCCTCATCACAACTGACTAGTCTTATCCAGCCAGGCATAGTGGCACACACCTGTAATCCCAGCATTCAGCAGGCACAGGCAGGAGTGCCACCATGACTTTGAGACCAGCCCAGGATACACAGTGAGACCTTGTCTCAAAAGCCAAAAATAAAAGCAAAATAAAACAAGCTACTTATTTTGCAAGACTTCTAGTCTTTGTGGAAAGAAAAGGATGACAGTGCTTAACAAGCAGATATATAAAAAGCTAACATACTTGATCTGAATTTTTAATTTCAGACTTAAGAAAATGCCATTTTAATAATATTCTTTATGGCCAAACCAGAAACGTAAAACTTACATTAATAAAGAAAGAAAGAATGTTTAGAGTGGCAAGTGTGGCCCAATTTCCTAAAAATCCAAAATTACAAAGACTTGTCCATTCTGTGCAAGTTTCCTTCCTGCTATTTGAAATGTACAAGTACACACATCTAAAAATAGATTTTATATAAAGCACAGTCAGAACTTACATGAAGTTACTGTACCACGTCATCTTCTAAAATTTGAAAATTCCTTTATAGCAACATTACGTGGCTGAACACCTACCTATACATAGTCTGTTTTTTCAAATGCATGCTAAAAGGCTGACAGGCTTAGGAGAAAGAGGTGGAAGCACAACTCTTGAGCAAAAAGCACAAACAGTAGTCAGTTACAAAACTATACCTACTTCTACAACTATGTTATGCTTTAGGTTTCTAGATTAGTATAGTGGCTAGTGACTAGGAATACAGATTAGGGAATTAGAGAACCTGAGTTTAAATCCCCAGCTTTCCCATTCATTTACCAGTAGCTTAATCTTAATCTCAGAAAAACGAGCTTTAAATGATTAAGCACACATCAAAGGATAAATTGTACCTAACCATTCATTGCAATAACCCATATGAGATACTAAGCACATTTATAATAAACTACAGTTTTGTCAATCTTACCCAAAATATGCATGAAATCCTTTTTTTGGATACTGAGAATTGGACTCAGAACCTTGCACTTGCCAGGCAGGCACTTGTGCCACTGAGCTATATCCCCGGCCCATGAAATCCTATTAGAATTTTTATTTATTTTGATGTTTTAGGGATTGAACCTAGGGTGTTTGCATTAAGCAACAGTCCCTCAACCTTTCTGTGACTGAATCTCTAAATCTGCCCAGGGTGGGGTGTAACTTGCAATCTTCCTGCTTCAGCCTCCTAGTGTGCTGGGAGTATAGGCCTGAACCATCATGGTTTATTTCAGAATTTCCAAAAAAGCAAGTGTTTTTCATTTATATTTTAAGTATAGATCTGCAATATTCCTTAAATTTATGGAAAAGTAGAATATATTAAAACCCCAACAAAAGCTGCTGTTGAGACTTTTTATATGACAATCACCAAGATATAACTCAATATTGAAAAGAATCTTGAAAAAAACACCTTTAAATGCACACATTTTACTTCAAAAATCTATTTTTAGAAACCATCTCACCGGGCGTGGTGGCACATGCCTGTAATCCCAGCACTCAAGGGAGGCTGAGGCAGGAGGATCGTTATGAGTTTGAGGCCAACCTGGGCTACAAAGTGAGTTCAAGGCCAGCCTGAACTGCACAGCGAGACCTTGTCTCAAAAATACCAAAAAAAAAAAAAAAAAAGAAACCATCTCACTTCCAATGTTTAAAAAAATTATTACTATATGTTTATAATTTATGCAGTCTCAAGTTATTTTTGCAGTATTAGGGGTCAAACCTTGAGGTGCTTTACCACTAAGCTATATGCCCAGACCTTTTTATTTGAACTGCTATGCAGTTCAGGCTGGCCTTGAGCTCACTTCGTAACCCAGGCTGGTCTCGAACTCGCAAGGATCCTCCTGCCTCAGACTTCTGAGTGTTGGGATTACAGGCATGCGCCACCACACCCGGCGCCCAGACCTTTTAAAGAAAAATTTTTTTGAGATGTTTGCACCAAGAGGGGCGGGTTGGCCTGGAAGTTCCCATCTTGCCTTGGCTTCCTGAGTAGCTGGGATTACAAGTGTGCACCACCAGCTGCCTTATATACTTTTCCACTGAATTAAGGAATACTACAGATCTACACTTTAAAAAAATGCAACTGAAAAACACTTACTTTTAAAAATTCCAATACAATTCTACGCATACTTCAGGTAAGAGTAGCAAAAGTTGTAGCTGATTACAATTTAGAGTAAAACAAGTTAAAGGTTCCTTTTAGTAAAAAATACTTTTAATATTACCTTCTTATTCCCTGACGGTTTATGTAACTCTGATCTAAAATAGCAAAGTCGAATTTTCCATTTATGCCATAGCTTATAGGTTATTAGAAGCATGAATTCATATTTTTTCATTTTGACAAGGAGCAAATTGGAAAAACATGAAATCCATGTGGTAAGCAGATTTATAAACACAAGGTACTACAGGAAAAAACTACAACAAAATAGTCAAATAATTTTATCAGTTAAAGCGATGAATCTAGGGTAAGCAGTTTATTAAATTTCATTAGAATACCACTGTTATTGTGGTAGTGGTTGGTTTTACAGGACAATATTCTTTATATAAACGGAGAATGCATTCAAAGCAAAACATAAATACCACTGAGCTTAGGCATAAAGGTGCTTTCAAATTTATTTTAAAAAAAGACAATCATTTGCCGAAACATCACAGTAATTCCATGGAAGAGCTACAGTACAAAATTCTAGGTTCCCATATTCCAAAGTCTGTCATTCCTACTCCTACATAGTATCCTTTATCGATGTGCAAACCTCTCGCATTTCTTTTCCACACCAGCAAAAATGATTAGGTCATTGTTACAGTAACATATATTTAGTAAAGTTCTTTGTTGTTGAGACATATAGCCAATTCTTTCACTTGAAATACTGGTTCTCTAAATGTCTCAAGAAAATCCAAATTCACAATGGACAGCTCACTTTTTGGTAAATACCTCAACAGGTAAGCATTCTAACATGTGCTTTTCTGAGAGTCTCACTGTACAGTTTAGGCTGGCCTTAAATTCACTGTGGGGTCCAACCAGGCTTTGAAATCACAATAACCCTTCTGCCTCAATCCTCCAGAGTGCTGGGATTACAGGCGTGTGCCAACACACCCAGCTCTAAAGTCTTTAATTGCTAATAAAAAAAGTGTTAACTAACTTGTGAACTTAGGCCTCAAATTACTGAGAAATTTAAACTGTTTAAAAATACAGCATCTGTCAACACAATCATATATGTAAATGATCCTGACTTTGTAAACTTAAAGGAGAAAGATGTCACTTTTAAACAACTTATGTAAACTCATATAATTTTTCATCTGATACATCAAATAAAATACTTATTTCCTACAGGGTACAGCAGTTCTTATTAAAATTTAAATTTCAGGCAACCACAGTAGTGCATCTGTAATCCCATCACTTGAGAGGTTGAGGCAAAAAGATCTCAAGCTTTAGGCCAGCTTGTGCTACATCATCAACCTTAAGACTGTCCTGGACTACACAGCAGAATCCATCTCAAAAATAAACAAAATTTAAAATTTCTCTACACGCTAATATGCAGGGGAATGATTCTGAAATTTCATTCCCAATTGGATTATGATAGAACTATTAGGCAATACTGACACACACATATGTATTTTTAAAAACATAACAATCAAAAATCACTAAAATTCTACAAAGTCAACACTCACTAGTAAGCTTCTAAATAAGGAGAAAAAAAAAAAAACCCATGGTGCAGAGGGAAGCAGTTTACAGTCATAAACAATTAGCTTACAGTTTGTAAGATACGAACCGACTACCTAATTATGATCGAGAATAAACATACTGAAAAATACTAGGTAATTTAATTGAAAAATATCACTGATTCAGGGAACAGAAGTAACAAGTCTTAAATATGGCGGGCAGTTGTTGGATGAAAAATAACACTGTCTACAGTCTCTAAGTACCTTTTACCTATCTGTGCTACAATTCAACCCAGATCCTTGCACATGCTAAGCACATACTGTACTATGGATCTGTAACTTCCGCTCATTTCATTTTTTCCCAATTATAAAAAAATTAGTGGAGCAACTGGTATCTCAGCTACTTCATTAAAACTACCAATAAGGTGCAACTAACATTTTGTAATCTAAACATCTGACCTAAATCTAATGAGGAAGCATCAAATTTAAGGTTGAGGACCTGTAACATATCAGAGATGACAAGAGGAAATTTACATGACCTACTGATAATTCTTCCCTGAATAACGATCTTGGATTACTAATTCAGAAAAAAACTGTTATAAAGTCATCACTATTAAAAAAATGGTATGGTGTAAAAAAACTGAGTTTTCTGGACAATTGTTATCTTTGTCATAAGGATACATACCAAAGTTTTAAAGTCTTAAATGTTAACAACTCAAAATCACTTACAGTTCGGGAAAACAGACAATAAAGCATATACAGCTGCCTCTACAAATGTGCGGCTCTCAATCGTTAGATCTGATCAACTCTGGATTGCAAAGTATTAAGAAAAACAGTACTGCATCTGAATTAAACATGTAGACTTTCCCTACCATTTCCTAAATATTAGTCTAATCACCACAGTATTCATGTAGTAATAATCATGTTTAAATCACCTAGAGGTTATTTAATCCATACAGAACATGTAGGTTACATTTTATACAAAGGACAGGAGCATTCACAGATTTTGGGTCTTGGAACTAATTCTCTATGGATACCAAGGGATGATTACCTACCAAAATATTAAAAACTGGCCAACCAACATGAAGCACATATGGGAGAACTTTGCATTGCTATTACAACTTTGCTCTTCAGAGCTAGTGTGATGGCACATGCTTGTTATCTTAGTATTCTGATACCAGGGCTGGAGGATCCCAAGTTCAATCCCAGTTTGGGCAATTTAATGAGACCCTGTCTCAAAAAAATAAAAGTAAAAAAATAAAAAAGGGCTGGAGATGTAGATCATTGCTAAGAACCCAGGTTCAATCCCCAGTGCCACAAATATTTTAAAAATTTCTATTTAAAAAAGTGAACATTTTTAAAAGCAATACTCATTATTTAAGCCATTAAAAGATTAAATGTGATTCCCTGTGATCAGTATAATCTGGATCCTCAACCATAAATGCTTATCAAAATGTTTTAAAGATTTGTCTACCATACCCCAACTACAAGAACCACAAAACCTTCAGAATTGTCTTAACTGCTGTACAATAGCTAAGACTGTTAGTAAATGGCAGATGAGGGAATTAAAAGAAATAAATACCATAAAGGTATTGTTACCCCCCTCCCCAATATACCCTAAGTTCCCTCACAAGGCACTTCACTTTTCTGACAATGTTGTATAGTACTGGTTTTTTGGAGGTGGTGGTGCTGGGAACCACACCTGGGCCTTGCAACGTGATAGGAAAGTATGGTGTCACTGAGTCAAATCCCTAGCCTGTTTTGTAATCTTCCATACTGAAATTTTTACTGAAGTGATTCTTATAGTTGGAAAAACCATTTTAAAATTACCATTGGTTTGTTTTTAGTCATGTCTTGACTTTTGTAACTCCTAAAAGCCAATAAACACAATCTCTGCCCTTGGGAGGCTGAAGCAAGAGGATCATTAATATTTTAAGTTTTTAAAAACTCACATTTGTTAAAAATGGCTCTGTCTAAGGACACTCCAGTAAGGATGGAAACATCTGTAAAACTACCAGTGAGTGGATGTTAGCTAATAAACTGAAAATATTAGTGTCATATTTTTTCAACAGCATGAAGGGTACAGCTACTATTCAAAACTGCAGGCAATTCTTTTAAGGCACATTCTGCAGCTTAAATGACTTCTAGTAACACTCAGAACTTTCTTACATGTTATCTGATTCTTAAAAAGGTTTGAAACCCAGAAATGAACTTAGCAAGTAAAAAACTGCCCAAGATAAATGAGTCCTGGGCCGGGGATATAGCTCAGCTGCATAAGTGCTTGCCTGGCAAGCCTGAGGTCATGAGTTCTATTCCTGGTACCCCACCCCCCAAAAAGATAAATGAGTCCTAACCCTGATTGTGGATCTAAGAAAGTCAACACAGTATTCCCTGAGCATGTTTGATGCCTAAAAGAGTTCTTCTTGATGGATTATATATAAAGAACAAGCCAGTCAACTAAATTAATGTTCTATCAAGTACATGGAATGTTTTTGTCAGACATGAAATATACTGACAGTAAGACTCAATTTCAGAAACTGACTGCCAGAAATACCTAACAAAACAGACACCATACATTCATCCTTTGTAAACCAACTAGTTTAACTTAAATGCTAGTATACTTTAAAGGCTGCGGAGTGGTCTTAAAGCAGGGACTTCTGTAAGCTTTAGCTCCAACACTTAATTTCTTCTTGTTCACATTCAGTGAGGGGCTTGCTGGGCTGTGGTGCCATGCATTTATGAAATCAGCACTCAAAATGTTGAAGCAGGAAAATGATCAGGTGTTTGGGGCCAGCCTGAAGTACAAGGCAAGACTCTTAACAAAGGGTGTCAACAGCAGGAGTAGAATGGGGTGCTTAGGGGTTGGGTTAATCTTCCAGCTCTAAATTTTCTGGGTTGACAATACAAATCTTGACTTTATATATGCAACACTTGTACTCAGTTTGGAGCGTGAAAAATTTTCAAGAAAACCAGTTAAAGACAGCCAACAATCTTTAAATACAGTATGAAAAATTGTTGAAATTTCATTACCACAAAAAGGCCATTTCCTATATATGAATTTTTGGGTAAAGGAACACTATAATGTCAGCTGTACCCGAGACCACTAAAATTTTGTATAGGCTTGAATTAAGTATGCATTACATCTCCAAATAGAAAATTCTTTGGAGGATTCAGCATACAAAACATTCACTTACCCATCTTATGCTTCCCCAAGCCTTAAAAAAGTAGAGAAGGTTCTCAACAGGTTGTATTCAAGCAAACATGCACCATTTTTGGTCAAAGTGCTGTAGATGCCATTAGAAGGGAAGGGACACTTCGAACTATTATGTATTAACCAACTATTTGTTTTCTGCTAGGAATTCACTAACAGCAAAAACAGTTTAGTAATAAATTTAAAAATAGTTTACAAGCTAATGAAGGCATTCTTATCCATATTTATAATAGTGTATTTTAATAGTTGCCACTGGCAACATTTTAGACATAGCCTAACAATGCCTTGAACAAATTCATTCAAAAGAAATAGCTGTTTCAAAACTGACCTATTAAACAAAGTGAAAAGTCTCCTAGAAAATTTATGAGCCTTTAACCTTTAGTGCTCTTTATGTGTTTAGTCTGTTACCACCAGGCTGTTCTAAACTCAAATGCTGAGCTAACCAGGCCTGTTGCCACACACCAGTATAATCCCAGCACTTGGGAGGCTGAGCCAGGAAGGGTCACTGTGAGTTCAAGGTCAGTTTGAACTAGACAGCGAGACCGTCTCAAAAAAGAGAAAAAAAAGTTTCTCTAAGTTGAAACTAGTTCTCTTTTTGAAAATGGAGGTTTCTAGCTTTATAATATAGGATTGACGTAGCTGGGCATGGTGGCGCACGCATGTAATCCCAGCACTCAGGAAGCTGAGGCAGGAGGACTGCTGTGAGTTTGAGACCAGCCTGGGCTACAAAGTGAGCTCAAGGCCAGCCTGAACTGCATAGTGAGACCCTGTCTCCAAAAAAAAAAAAAAAGGATTAACTTAAGTGTGCTTATACTTTTTCATGGATACTAAATTGGAGTTTTTAGTTTTTTGAGACAGGGTCTTCACTATATCATTGAGGCTGGTCTCAATCTCGTGGCAATCCTCCAGCCTCATCACACACCAAAATTATCCACTATGATCTTAATGACTACATTCTCAAAAAAGTATTAGGCGTTACATATTAAGTACTATGTTATTCTGCAAATGTTCAAAGAAACTTAGGGTCAGATATTCCTACCCTTAGGAAAATATAGAACTGCAGGATTCAATACTTTGTTTCACAACTAATTTTAAAATGTACATTCATTTTATATGTCCTTTCCCATATTTTCAGGTATATAACTCATTAAATAAAAGATGATAAAGTCAGGTTCGACTTAGGGGTGTATAAAGAAAATGAACTTTTTCCCCCCAATGTTTAACAATGATTACAGAGACTATAATTTTGCTTTATAAAGTTGAGAGATATAAAGGCAACATAAAGCACAGTATTTTACCTGAAAATAAATGAATACATTTCAAATAAAAGAACTACACTTATAATGTAAAAAGAGAAAAGGTTTTGTTTTTTAAAAAAAAAAAAATGTCCCAACTGAAGTGACTATGTTCTTTTGTGAACGATTTTTAGTACAAAATGCCTTGGATGAAAAGGCCCAAAGGGGGAAAAATGTAGACTACGTTAACAGAAGTGACGACAACTAAACACTATTGCTATAATTGTGGACAGGGGGACAGCATGAAATAAAGTATTTCAATAAAACCTAAAATGGCTTGGTATAACCGTGAACAACCAAAAACTTTTTTGGCTTATTAAATAGTACTACTTATTCAAAGCCCATTCAGATGTTTGATCACTCACAGTCAGGTTTACAAGCACTTCCTGTTTTTTACATCTCTACTTTACATTTATATATGCATTTAAGAAATCACAGGTTAAAAAAAAGTTGTTTTAGAGTGAAATCTGAATAACCACACAGACATGGACCAACATTTATTACAAACAGGAAGCAAATAGATCTATAAGAGTACAGATTTGTTTTAAAGGCAGCAAGCTGAAGTATAGGAATTACCATAACCTATATAACTTTATCTGCATTTTAAAATTACATTGCTCAATATATACAAAACATTTTAATACAGTAATTTAAACTATGTAAAGGCATTAAAACAGAATCAACAGTAGAGAAATTTATTTCAATTCATGCACTCATGTTCCATCCTGAATTCACCTCCATTTTCCAAGGTAACTTTTTAAGTCTTTTTCCAGGGAGAAAGGTTATTTTGAAAAAACTGATTTATAGTTCACAACTTATTAATTACAAAGGAAAGCCTAGTATAGAGAAAAGAACTTATAAATTTTAAATAAAAAGCAATCAATTCTCTATATAGTTTTATTAAAGAATTACAACTTTCATCAGACAGTAAGATACATTGTTGCTATTAATCAGCAGCACTACCATCTTCATTTCTCTTTCAGCTACCACAGCTACCAATAAAAGCACCCTTCAGATGGAAAATTTTGTTTACATGTGGCTCCATGAAAAACCAGTTACTTTTAACCATAAAAATATTGTAGCTTACATGTTATCACATTGATTAATTACACAAAAAGCTACAGAAGCCTAAATAAATATGAGGGATTATGTCAAAATTGGACAGCGTTTTTCAAACGACTTGCTTTGCTCACTGTAAACAGTGGTCCATAAAGAGCACCAAGGCTGATGAGGGATGGAATGCCATGTTAAAAAAACCCTGCATTTCTAAACTCAACAATATATAAAACTGCATTTAAGAATTGAAACACAGGGGCTGGGGATTTAGCTCAG
>NW_004955422.1:13042700-13069411 GCF_000276665.1 Chinchilla lanigera | reverse complement strand
AAAAAAAAAAAAAAAAAAAAAAAAAAAAAAAAAAAAAAGAATTGAAACACAATTAGAGCTGGAAAAATAGAAAAATGCTCCCTTTATGAAAAACATCATGAGCCTTTAACCTTTAGTGCTCTTTATGTGTTTAGTCAAAAATGCTCCCTTTATGAAAAACATCAAAGTAGCAATAGTTTTATATCAGAGGTCATGTTTTGACAGTATATGTACTTGATGAGTGTTAGCACTAACAAAATATACAACTGCTTGTTATTAAGATACTACTAAATCATGTGAAGCAGCAGTTCTAGGATGCAAAAGTAAAGCAGTATTTCAAGAACTTGTGGCAATTAGATTCTCTAAATATTTTACATAGCACTAAAGTAACTTGGCCTAATTTTCAAAATTATAAATACATAAGAGTTTGATAACTAAATGCCCATTCACTATAATGATTTTACCTTCAACATTTCAATACTGTAGCAAAAAATTCTAAGTGAAGAATGAATTAGATATAACACTTTAAAAAACATATTTTACACAGGTAGTTAAGTACTACTAAACTGTTCATGATATGAGAAAAGAAAAGCTGGTATTCTACTATCATTACCTTCTTTTCTAAATATTTAGGATATGCTCCCATTTTCAACTGATGATTCAAATTAAAAAAATAATTTAAAAAATGACCTTTTTCTTTTGCTCCTTTGCACTTAAGCAGGATTTGTAAATTTCCTTTGGGAAGCAAATTATGTTTTCTTATTTAAGACGTATATATTTTCTATGGGAGGGGAGAGACACTAGTATACAACCAGACAAATTAATTTAGCTAATATAAATAAACATCACAATTTTCCCACCATGAAGTACTGAGTTACAACAATGTATTAACAAAACTTTATTTTCTTGAGATGCATACAGGATGTTATATAAACAGTATTATTTTCAAAGTAAAGATATTATCAATCCAGATGCCTTAAAAGTCTTAAAAATAGGTTAAGTGTCTTCTCCAAAAATAAATGCCACACTGAGTGACATGACCAAAGAAAATTCTGGCCTCTTACAGGTCAAACAAAAAGGTAAAATATGAAGATTAAAAAAGAAGAACAAATTGGAAGAGACAAAAATACAGCCCAGGTATGTACTCCTGAAATCAGCATTCAATTTATCATAATTCCTAAACCAGAAATATGAAATTTTAAATGTATACATACATACATACATGTCACTTTTCAAGAGAATTTATACATATATTTTTGTATGTTTTATACCTACATATGTATTGGGGGTGTGTGTTTATGTGTGTAAAATACCTGCATATAACACCAACTAAGTATGTCAGGCAACTGCTAGCATGTCTGAGATATTCTATTAAATGAGCCTGTTAGATATAGACAACCTTCAGCCCCTCGGAATAAGATCTGCTTTTTCTTGGAACTTTTATAGAAGGCAGTTTGTATGGTGCATTTAGGAAATGAAGCAAATTCATTGTGTTTATGATCACAGAATATAGTATATAACTGCCCTTATGCTACAATAAAATGCACTATTAATAATGTCTATATATTGCAAGAAAAAACTTCAAATACGCATAAACTTACTACTTCATTATATAAAAACAATTGTGTATCAATTATATTTGTTTCTGGTGAGTTTATATATAAGCTAATACAGTACTGTATGTTTGTAAAGTCAGATTAGAACACAGACCAGGTGCAGGTGATTCAAGTTTCTTGCTTTAATGAATTACTATTCATTAGAAACAGCACTGGCTTCAGCGTACTTCAGACAGGACTCACCTGTTCCGTTTCATGCCTGTTTACTTTGGTGATTTAAATAATTCATGAAGGAAAGAAATGATTCCAGAGAGTAGGTGGTGAAACCTTAAGGTTATGGTCATGGGCCAAAACTACCAGACTCCACATAAGGTACATTCGCACTCACACACACAAATGCACAAACATACAGACCACATACACAACCACACGCACAAAAACACACACAATGTTCCTGCTGTTGTCCAGTAATTTTCATCCCCAGAAAGTAATACAATCTAAACTATAACACAAATTCAATGAGTACACTGTAGCCTCTATTTAAATCTGATGTTGCTGAGTCCATTCTGAGGACATGTCACAGATGACACTGTTGTGGGGCAGTCTATTCAACACTCTGATAGCTGAAGTCCTTTGAAAAGGTCTTAAACAGACCTACATATCAAATTTCAGTTATAGTAAAAAAAAAAATTTTGTTGAGGCTGCAATGTACTAATTATGTTAATTTATATTACAGTTAACTATTAAAATGCTGTTTAACTATTTTAAGTTAGAAAAATAAATGGTTATCATTTTCGTCTTAATGTAACTATCAGTTATTTCTATTTCACCCCTTTCATCTCATTAATTTATAACCTGAAAATGATTACTTGGTGCCAATTGTTATCAACACATTACATCTTTATTATTTTTTTTGACTGCTAATTCTAGTCTTTAAAATTAACATTTTCCTTCTAATCAAAATCAAGAATGGGGTCTTTACTCTTTAAAGTAAATCTGACTGACTTCAAATTTCTAGACAGATAAAAGGAAAACAAAAGTATCATTGGGTAAATTATGAGTGAAAGTTTGAGTCACATTAACTCATTTTTAAATAATGTAAACTTTATCTTACAGGGAAAAGAATGTCTTTAAGTTATTGAAGTGCTTAAACTGACAAACCATGCATTTCACAAAATAACTCTTCTTTAAATGCTTCATTTCACAGACACTCAAAGTACTCTACGAAACTAAGTTAACACTTCTGTATTTTCATATGATCCCATTCACATTAGTTTGTAAGTAGGAAAAAGAAAAATGAGTTCTAAATAAATGACACAGGAGGCAATAAATTGACACATGACAAGTAAATAAAAGGCTAAAGCACTCCAATACCATTGAAACTGTTTTAATGTTGTTGCAACTCCAAAATGCAACAATCATCAACTTGTCAAAGACCCAAATTTCAAAAATTCATTTTAATTACTCCTTCATACCTATTTTACAAAATAAGGGCAAGAGACATTTTAAATCCTCCTTGTCCTAGTTGTGCTATGTTCCTAACTTGTTTTCTATCACTATAATGTGTATGCTTCAATTCCCATCAGATGCTATATAAGAAAAAGTAAAATAAAATATTAACCTCTGCTTCAATGTACAGTTTCCAGAATCTGCCAGAACTGGGGAACTGGGCAACAAGGCGCTCATAAGTCTTCCGTGCTTTGTCTATAGGTTGATTCTAAAATTGAAAACCAATAAACAGCATTTACAATTTAGGATTATGAAAGTATCATTTACTGCAGAACCAAGTAGTGTGATCGGACCCATAGAGAAGGAAATGTAATCCTATATCACTAAACCTGTGCCTCTCGAATGAGAATGCTCCAAGCATCAAGGTCATATGGATTCTCTTCTAATTTCTTTTCGGCTTTCTTCACCTTCTCTGGGACATACTCAGCTGCCTGAAGGAAAGAAAAATAATAACAAACTGAAATTACTGTTTTAAAAAGTTCTTAGATATAATCACAATATAAAACATTAAAATATCCTCTTAGAAAGCTGTTTTCTAGAATCTATGCACTAGACACTTTATCAGCGCCTGCATGCATAAAAATGAAATCAAGTGGTTATTTTATTCAATTAGATGATTTTACATTAAGTAACAATTTAATTGTAAATATACAGCAGCAGTTCTCAAACTTTGTGGTCACAAGACCCCTCTTTGAAAATTCAGTGAAAACAATAAATTTTATGTATTTACAAATCTGTTTTTTGTGTCTGATTTTTAAAATGTATTTAAGTGTTTTTGAAATAGGATCTCACCATGTAGCCCAGGCATGCCTTGAACTCACTATGTAGCCCAGACTGGCCTTGAACTTGTGATGATCCTCCTGCCTCAGCCTGCGGAGGGCTGGGATTATAAGCGTGCACCACGTGCCAATCTTATGTCTGATTTTAAAAAGGCAGGTGGATTTTCCTACCTGTTTATACATTCTACCTTCTGATATTTTATGTCACCTTACTGAAAAATTCCACTATATACTTCTGAGAAATTAAGACAGAAAACAACAGATGTCTTAGATTTCCTTTGTGAGTCAGGGCCTCTCTACCTTGCCCAGGCAGGCCTGGCCTCAAGCACTCCTAGCAAGATGATGAGTCTGTCTTGGATTTTTTTAGAATAGTGTGGACTTATGGATCCTCTGAAAAAAAGAACTCTTGGGGCTGGGGATTTAGCTCAGTGGCAAAGTGCCTGCCTGGCAAGCGCAAGGTCATGAGTTCGATTCCCGGTACCGGAAGAAAACCAAAACAAACAAACAAAAACAGAAAAAAAGAACTCTTTAAGAATCCCTGGGTACCCTGGACCATGTCTGAGAAACACTGGTATTAGACCATTCAAACAGTGAGCCACGATGAAAAGGAAAAAATCATGAAATGATACGGAAATTTTATCTTAATGTAAAAAAACTGCTAAAGATATGATTTGTAGTCAGGCATGGTAGCATACGACTGTAATCCCAGCACTCTGGAGGCTGAGGCAGGAGGACCATTGCAGGTTCGAGGCCAGCTTGGGCTACAAAGTGAGCGCAAGGCCAGCCTGAACTGCATAGCGAGACCTTGTCCCAAAAACCCAAAACAAACAAACAAAAAAACGTAAAGAAAATAAAGGATTTGTAAACTATATATAAAGCACAATAAAAATCTACAACAAGAGATTTTAAAAAACATTAAAAAAATGCTTGTGTCATGTTTGAATGATGGTAATGGAAGTGCAGGTGAATTTCCCCCTTTTTCTTTTAAATTCTCCAACCTCTTTAATAAGGCAGTTTTACTTTGATTACAGATATTTAATCTTGGGGCTTTGGGGTTAACTCAGCGGATAGAGCCCACAACTCCTTGCATTCTATTCCCAGCACCATAAAAACAAACAAACGCCTTAAAACACAACAAAACCAAATCCCAAACCCTAAAATAGTAGCCAGCACCCAAGGCATAAAAAGTATTTACTTCTCAAAATTTTGTTCAGAATATTTCTACATACTACAGAAATTTACTTTCAAATAAGTCAATAAATTTTACTTTGTACTCAGTTTTGTTTTGCCTTTTTCTCAGGGCTTCTTGAAATCTACAACATGGCAATAAATATTGACAATATCCAGGGGTAAAGAAGAAAGCACCACTCCTACAATCTTTCTTTTTTTCCTCTTTTAAATGGAATCATCAGTTTAAAAAGGCATTAAAATTTATCTTTCTAGAGAAAAAAATTATCTGAGAAAGATTGTTTCACTAAAAATTACAAATTTATTTAAAAGTAAAAGTGCCTTAAAATTCTATTGTAATGTGAATCAAAATTATGCTTTACTATTTTATTATTATTTTTTCTTTTTGAAACAGGGTTTTACTACACAGTTCAGACTTGCCTTGAACTCACTTCGTAGCTCAGGCTGGCCTTGAATTCGCAGTGATCCTCCTGCCTCAGCCTCCTGAATACTGGAGGTGCACCACCATACCAGGCCTGAGCTTTTATAAATAGTCTAAAAATTACAACTAGAAAAAATTTATACAGGAGTACTACTGGCCCCACCCATGTTCATATATGTATTTCTTTATATATTATGACTTTTTGGTTTTGTGTTTTGAGACAAGGTAGCACTGTGTAGTCCAAGCTGGCCTTAAAACACACTAGGTATGCAGTTCAGGCTGGCTTCAAACTTGAAGTGATCCTCCTGTCTCAGCCTCCAAAGTGCTGTGACTACAAGGGTACGTCACCAGGCCTGGCAAATTTTTTTATATAGTAAAGCACATAGAACTACAATTTAGTAAAAGTAAAAAACTAATCACCGGATAGTTTAGAAAGAACAATACACAAGAAACCAGTAAATCATGAAAATCATATGCTGTGTGACAATGTGGATTTTCAAGAAATACTAAAATCATGTTAGAACACGTGTAAGTCTATCAAAATAATGTCAAAATTCTATTTTACCCTTTCTATAAATATAAATTTAAGATAAATCAAAGATTCAAACATAAAATGAAATGAGGGTTTGAAGATGTTGCTCAACGGGAAGGGTGGATGCTGATGCATGAGGCCCTGAGTTCTAACACCCACACAAAAAATAAAAAACACATTCACACAAGAACGAACTAGGGGAAAACATACTGAGATGTACCTCTGCACACGAAAGACTTTTTATAAACCTCCAAGGAGAAAAGTTACTGCTGGGTACAGTGCACACCCCTGGAATCCCACCACTCTGGGATGCTGAGAGTGAAGATCCTAACTCAGGGAGACCTCGTCTCAAAAAAAGGGCAAATTACTTAAGGCTTAAATTTGTATGAGAAAAGTATCAAAATAAAAGTCAAAGAACAAACTTAAAAAGTCTAACATATATGACAATGTATTAAATTTACTGGTATGAGCCCAGTAAGTAATGTAAAAGACCAGTGATTAAAAAAGAAAATGGAAAAAAGGAAGAGCTCAGAGGTAGAGCCTTTGCCCAGCAGGCCCAGTCCTGGGTTCAATTACTAACATTGCAAAAGAAAAAAGTGTAAAAATAGACAAAGTATAAAAATACAGAAAAAGAACAGTTAACTTTTCACTCAAAAGAAAAGCAAATGTAATCCATAAGAAACATCACGTATTTTTAAGTTAACGCTGCACTGGCAAGAAAGGATATGCAGAAACAGACACATTATTGGGGTGGCAGAAGTAACACTGGTGAATTCCACTTGTAGAAACTTACTATATAGCACAAAGATGTACACTAAGAGTCAATTAGTATACTGTATCTGCATGGGAATAGAAATAATTTAAATCCCCATACAGAAAAGGACCTGTTAAATAAATCATGGGATTTGTAATCACTAAAAATAATAAGGCAGGGCAGGTAGTAATGAGCTACAGTCTCTATAGCATTAGGCTTCAAGTGAGGGCAATCAGAACACTCACACAACACATACACTTAGTTCACACTGTACAGTCCTCTGCTCTGAATTTTAACTATTCACCTGAGAAGTATCTGCTCTGTACCTAGTATGTGAGAGACAGCTGAAGGGTTCTTAGAATACAACAAAATAAAGACTTCTTTCAAAGAGATTATTTCTTGGACAAACAAAAAACATTTTTTAAAAGTAAACTAGAATTTGTGAGATACCAACTATAAAATATTGATAAATTAGGTAAAACTGATACAGGAACTAAAATATAATTCAACTTCAATTAATCAGTGCAAATAATTTTTAAAATTATGAATCAGTGATAGGTGTACATGCCTATAAATTCCAGCTACTCAGGTCAGCCTGGACTACTTAGTGAGTGAGATGTCTCAAAATAAAAAGTGTTAAGTCAAAATAAACCTCTCTTCCTTAAAAAAAGACTGCAGGGTGAGCTGGGCATGGTAACACAAAGTTACCAGCACTCTGGGAGGCAGAGGCAGGAGGGTCACAAACTGAATCCAGCCTGGACAACTGTGGGAGTCCCTATCTTGAAATAAAAATATTTAAAAAGGGGCAGCACTGGTGGTGGGAGCACTGCTCAGTGCAAAGGCCCTTGGTTCCATCCCGAGTACTGCAAAACACACAGCGGGTAAAGGCACTGGGAGTCAGTGGTACAGCAAGTGCTTACTACTGGAGATGTGGATTCAATTCCCAATGTGTGTGTGGGGAGGCGGGCCACGACAATGTTCTATTGTTAATCAGGGAAAATCTGGAGGAAAAGACAGTACTTAAAATGACCTGAAACCATAAGAGACTAAATAAAGTACAGAAAAATAAGGAAGAAAACAAAATCACTTTGAAACATGACAACAGATAGACAAAAGAGCAAAAAGAGACAGAAAAATCCTACCACATACAGCTTTGGATTTCTTTTAGCCTTTTAATGGCACAAGCTTCTAGAATGAACTCAATAGCATTTTATATGCATTTTTCTCTTAGTTCTTTTGAGACAGGGTCTTGGTATGTAGTGCAGGCTGGTCTTGAACTAGTTTATGTAGCCCAGGTTGGCTCAAACTCAGGGTGATCCTCCTGCCGCAGCCTCCCAAGTGCTGGGATTACAGGCATGTGCCACAATGTATGCCTGGCTCTCTTGGTAGTAAAATGTGTGATTTGTTCTCTTTGAAGAGGAAGTGATTGCTGACTAGAAAAATCACTGCTGAGGTTTATTGTTGTACTCCCCCACCCACACCCTTACAAGGGTGTTCAGTTTTGCATTTAGAAAGCCAAAATACAGGGCTGAAGATACAGTGCAGTGGTAGTGTGCTTGTTTAGCACATGCACAATCCCGGGTTCAATCACAAGCACTACAGGACAGAACCAAGAAACTTAACCACTGAAGTAACTATCTCCCAGTGCTCAGGGGTATTTTTCTGGAGTGTAAGACCTCCTTGGCCAGAAAACAACGTATCAAATAAATGATGTATTACTGCACAATTTACCAAAGAGAAATTCAAAAGAAAAGATTCTTAGTTTTTGACTAAGCACAGACACAACAAAATCACGTAAGTCTCATTAATAAAATAAACTTAGCTAATCCCTTTAAAATTCTCAACCCTAGTAGTACATTATAATCACCTGGGAGAGGAGGCTTTAAAATGATACTCACTCCACCCTAGAACAATTAAGCCACAAGCTATAGGAATGTATGTACCATCAGCCTCCAGAGGGCTCTAGTCCAGGCCTGGTAGAAAACCATGAGTCTCTTCCTAACCATTTCTGGTGTCACAGAACCTTTCAGCAACCTAGTGAAGTTTATGGGCCTTTTATAGGATAATCTTACACAAAATTCTAAGACTATCAAATAAACTAGCTTTCCTGAAATTATTAAAATATTTTTTAAAAGGTTCTACATATAGGCCAGGTGTGGTGGTGCACGCCTGTAATCCTAATACTTGGGAGGCTGAGGCAGAAGGATCACTTCGAGTTCAAGGTCAGGCTAGCCTGAACTACACAGTGAAACCTTGTCTCCAAACAAAACAAACAAAACAAAACAAACAAAAAAGCAGTTCTGCATATCGTACTACATACTTAGCACATTAAGCAGTGAGCTGCAGTGGCCACATCAGTGATGAGTGCAAGCAGCATTTTGTATGTTTATTGTCAAAGCCAGAACTGCTCCTAACAATACCACCTGTTTCTGGGCTACATTAATAATAAAAGAAAATATTTGCTATCTACTACAGATTAGTAAAGTTTTTCCAGTTTCACAGCGTCCCTAAAATTCTACCGCAGATACCTGAAAGACCATCAGGACTAGCAATTATACATACAATTTCCTCTGACCAAGGATACATTAAATGTTCTTTTAAAAAAGTGTGGTGCCAGCGTGGTGGCATGCAGCTGTAATCCCAGGACTTGGGAGGCCGAGGCAGGATTACCATGAGTTCAAGGCCAGCCTGGGCTACATGGCGAGACAGTGTCTCAACAACAACAACAACAACAACAACAAAAACCACCAAAACTATATATAGTTCTCAGTCAACTGCATTAACAATGTAAGCTAATCAAAACAGCCAAGCGTGCAACCTGCAAGCTATGGCCACATTTAATTCCCACAATAAAAAGCCTTTCATCAGTTATGAAACCGGGTGCCCAAGGTTGAGAATACAGCATTTTTTCTCTGGACTGGTTACCTTATTGCTATTGGACCAAAAAAAAAGAAAAAAAATAGTATTTCCTTTTATCTATATAAGAAGGGCCTCCATAAGGAATGAAATTTTACTACTATTTCCTGATCCTTGCTAAAGCAAAGAAACAGGTCACTAAGAAAACTCAGGGCAAGTGTCTTGTGCTCATCTATTAGCAGGTGAGTGGTCCATGCTTCCATACCAACAACTATTACCTTAAGAAACTATAAAGCCAGGGGTGAGGTGGTACAGGCCTATAATTCCAGGCCTGCAATTCCATCTTCCTGCTAAGGCAGGAAGATCAACTTCTGATGCCAGCCTGGGCACTTAGGGAGATCCTATCTCAAAATTTCAAAAAAGGTAGGAGATATAGCTCAGTGGTAGATGGTGCTTGTCTAGCACGCACAAGCCCCTCAGTTCAATCTCTGCTACCAAAAAAGAAACTACACCTGCTTTTTGCCTTTGAGCAACCTCTAAGACTTTAAGAATCCAATATAGCTTCAAAAGGTGTTAATGGGGAGCAGGATGGAATCAAACAAAAGTTGAAGTAGTTCTCAGACAAGCACATTACAAATTATTTTCCCTGTGGATAACACATATACAATTGGCTTCATGTTTGCAGGAAGTGTATGATGTATTTAACCTTTTACACTTCTTTTTCAGTAACTGTTTTACTGAGACATGATTCGCATGTGTTACAACTCACCCATTTAAAATATACAATTCAATGCTATTTATGAGATTTTTTTTGTTTCTGCCTTTCAATTAGCATAATGTCTTAAAATTTGATGTTGTAGCATCAATCATGTAATATTTTTATGCCTTTATATTTATTTTTCAGTTTTTTTGAAATGGGGCCTCATTATATAGTCCAGGCTGGCCTTTAACTCTCAGGGATCTTCCTGACTCAGCCTCTAGAGTGCTGGGATTACAGGGATGCAGCACTAGGTCTTGTTTTTTTGTTTTGTTTTGTTTTAAATGGTACTGGGGATAGAACCCAGGGCATCTGCACTGAACTACACCTCCAGCCCTTTTTACTTATTTTGAGACAGGGGCTTGCCAAGTTGCTAAATTGCCTAGACAGGGCCTAAATCTACAATCCTCCCCCCTTAACCTCCCAAGAGTGCTGGATTACAGGTGTGTGCCATCACACCCAGCTGATATCCTATCTTTTCTGTATTTATCAGCAGGTGGATAAGGAACTGTTTCAAGGTTTTCATTATTAATGAACGCTACCACTATAAACAATAGTATTAAGCTTTTTTAGTGGAGCTCATTTTTTATACTCTTTTTTATTAGGTATATAACTAGAAATATAACTGCTAAAACATTAAAACTGTGTTTAATACCAAAGAATTGTGTTTCCCAAAGTGACAGGACCGTTTTATGTTACCACTAGCAATATAGGAGGATTCCAATTTCTTCACACCCTCACCAACACGTGACATTATCCACCCTGATTACATAGCTAACCTAGTAGGGATGAAGTGGTATCGATCTCATTGTGGTTTAGGTTTACATTTATATTCAGTATCTCTTCATAGGTCTTACTGGCCATTTCCATATTTTGGGGCAAGTTTCTATTTAAGCCCATTGTTCTTTGTATTACTCAATTCCAAGAATCCTGTACATACATTAGAAACACAAGTCTCCAACAGCCATATTTACAAATTTTTCCCAATCTGTGGGCTTACCTGTCACTTTCCATTTTTTAAGATGTAATTTGTTATGTGAAGCTATCTAACTTCACAAGAGAAATAGAATGTATGACCTTGGATGCATAGGCCTCAAGCATCATTCCAACAATTCTCAAACTTCTTTGGTTTTCTGTTTTGATTTTTACTGAGACAAGATCACCCTACGTAGCTATCCTTGAACTCTGTATGTAGCCCAGGCTGGCTTTCAACTGATACCTCTTGGCTCAACCTCCTGAGTGCTGGTATTAACAGCAATGCATCACCACAGTGGCTTCAAACCTTTCTAAGAACCACTTTATACTCTCAAAATCTGTGAACTACAAAGGATTTTTTAAAATGTGGATTTAGCCAGGCATGGTGATGTACACCAGTAATCCCAGCACTCAGGAGGCTGAGGCAGGATCATTGCAAGTTCAGGACCAGCCTGGGCTACAAAGTGAGCTCAATGCCAGCCTAAACTGCATAGCAAGACCTTGTCTCAAAAAGACCAAAAAAAAAAAAAAAAAAAAAAAAAAAAAAAAGTGGATTTTATCTATCAATATTTATACTGGATGTTAAAATTGAAAAAAAAAATTGAAGCACTTCTTAAAAAATAACAAACATCTTGCCAGGAGTGGTTGTGCAAGCCTGTAATCCCAGCACTGGGGAGGCTGAGGCAGGATAATCCCTGCGAGTTTGAGGCCAGCCTGGGCTACCAAGTGAGTTTAAGGCCAGCCTCAACTGCAGAGGGAAACCCTGTCTCAAAGACAAAAACAAAACGCACACATACAGTCACAAAAATAACACCTTAAATGTTCATATATTTTATGAAAATGTATCTTCCAACACAAAAATATTTAGTGAAAGAATGGCATCAGTTTTTGTTTGTCTTTTTGTAGTACTAGGGATCAAACTCAGGTCCTTGCACAGGCTAGGCAAGCATTCTACCACAGCGTGATGGGCTAGCCCACCCTTTTTAATACTTCTGTAATCTTGTCACATCTATCAGAACAGAAGATATTATCTGCTTCTGCTTTCAGTCTATGGCAATATGCTGTTTTGAACGCAGTATATGAAGAAAATTCAGCCTCAGTTATGTATGTATGGAAAAGGAAGGCTCATATATTTTCAAGTCTTTATATACAATTGTGGACAGGTCATATATCCTTTTTTTTTTTTGGTTGGGGGGGTTCCGGTACCGGGAATTGAACTCACGACCTTGTGCTTGACAGGCAGGCACTTTGCTGCTGAGCTAAATCCCCAGCCCCAGGTCATATAGTCTTGAGAAAGCTCCATGATTTGAAATTCATTTAACATCAAAACTCTTTCATATGGGCTCTTTTAAAAATTTTTTTTGGTCTTTTTGAGACAGGGTTTCACTATACAGTTCAGGATGGCCTCGAACTCACAGGGATCCTCCAGCCTCAGCCTCCAGAGTGCTGAGATTACAGGCATGCACCAACATGCCCAACCTTCATTTGGGATCTTAATTTTTACTAGGAAGCTATTAATAGGAGGGTGACAGGTACTATTACAGTAATGATTAAAAGAACAATATAAGGATCCAGACCTGGTGGTACATACCTGTAATCCCTGCTACCCAGGAGGCTGAGGCAAGAGGATTGCAAGCAAGTTCAACTCCAGCCTGGGCAATTTAGGGATGTGTCTCAAAATAAACAAAATAAACAAAAATAAAAGGGCTGAGGATGTACCGCAGTGTAAAGGCTCTAGGTCCAATCTCTAATACTAAACACACAACACACAATGTAGCTCAGGGCTAGAGTGCTTGTTTAATATGTGTGAGGCCCTGGGTTTGCTCTCTAGCATTGTAAAAATAAAAATAAAAGCTAGGATAGGACATGCTTGTAATCATAGCACTCAAGAGGCTGAGACAGGAGTTTGAGCCCAACCTGGGAAACTTTGTGAGACTCTTTTTCAAAATAAAATTAATAAAACTTAAGGCCCAGTGTGGTTGTGAACACCTGTAATCCCAGCACTTGGGAGGCTGAGGCAGGAGGATTGTTGCAAATTCAAGACCAGCCTGGGCTACAAAGTGAGCTCAAGGCCAGCTGGAACTGCATAGTGAGACCCTGTCTCAAAAAGGTAATAAACAAATAAATAAATAAATTTTAAAAGGGCGGGGGTTGGGGTGAGTGTAAGGATCTGGGTTCAAACTCCAGCACCAAAAAAAAGGGTAAACAGTGGCACAACTAACATGAATTTTCAGCTAGGTGTACTTCCTCCACATTATTCTATTTTTCATTTGAAAAATGTATCCTATCTGGTACAAAATAATTGAGAATAGTCTTACTCCAATTAATCTGAATCATAATAGTAAGTACTCTCCTCAAATAATGTGTAATTTTTCCCACTTATTCTATCAAGCATGTATTTAAAACCAACTTTTAGTCCAGTTCTCCTCCTCCTCAACTTGTTTTTTTTTTTTTTCCCAACTTGGTTTTACAAGCTTTCATTTACACAAAAATCAACTGTGGTACCTGTTTCAAATAAAGATTTTTAATCCTACTTACAGAACCTGATTACAATGGTTTGGTAACTGGATATCCCTACTTTTATTCTTTATTTACTTTTGCAGTGAAGACTGAACACAGAGCCTTTGCACTGAGCTACACCCCCAATCCTTTTCAATTTTTTCTATATTTTGAGATAGGGTCTCCCTAAATTGTTCAGGCTGAACTCCAACCTGCAATTCTCCTGTTGTGCTGGGATTACAGGTCACCACACTTAGGTCCAACTATGCTTTTATAAAACACTAAACTGATTATGATGCAAGCTTATGTACAGCGAGTTACAAACTTGAGAGCTGGTTGTAACTCAAGTTTTCAACTAAAGACTCAGGCTCCTCTATACAGCCTTCAAAGTCTCTCTCTGGTACACAGGCAGATCTTAGTGTCCTTAGACAGACACTGGCCCAGGATTTGTCAATTAACCCTGCACAGGCAAGGATGTTGTAATGTTCCTTCTAGAACTCTTTCAGGGTTCAATCTCTATTTGAGACCATCTGGAAATACAAGCAGCTGACATTCGGGTCATAACCCAAGTTGTTTGTATATCAGGCCAGTCATAACTCGAGGGTCCACTTGTATTTATACACTACACATATAGCAACAAATTTAACAATGCACAGCTATCGTTTTAGAGGGTACTACTTATTTTTTAAAAAATTTACTGGGTGGCGCAGTGGCTGCATGGCGAGCACAAGGTCTTGAGTTTGATTCCTGGCATCCCCCTGCCCCCCCAAAAAAATCACTGTAATACAGTGTGCTTTGTTAGACCAGTACAGCCTCATACATCATCACATCTCCTTGTCCACGGTAGGCACTCTACCACTAAGCTATGCCCTCACAACTCCTCCCAAGTCTCTTCATCACATCATTTTCTCCTGTACTTCATTTATTCTTTCATTGCTTTACTCATCATGGTCCTAGGAGCACCAGGCTAAAAGGCTATAGGTTTATGTACATACATTTTATAATGTTCACACATCAAAATCACACAACCATCATTAACCAACATTTCAAAAGTCATGTACTATTAAAGGTGGCATCAGACCCAAATCATTCTAACTGAATTTTTGCTAAAAATATTAAGAAAATTGGTCAGGTATGGTGGCACACACCTGTAATCCCAGCAGTCAGGAGGCTGAGGCAGGAGGATTGCTATGAGTTCAAGGCCAGCCTGGAGTACAAAGTGAATTCAGGGCCAGTCTGAACTGCACAGTGAAACCCTGTCTCAAAGAGAAAGACATAAAACCCAAAAAACAAAAAATGTAACTGCACATACTATATATCTGAAATTTTAAGTCTCTCTGTAGTTAGCTTTTCCCCTAAATTCCTAAAAGTAGTTCAGAGTAGCACCCTGTTAAGACATTTTTACTGTAGTAACTTAACTGAGTCAATCTATATATCTAAGGAGTATTTTATATGACATGTGTCATATTAGGACTGGGTGCCAACTTAATTTTGTGCTCCTTTACTAAAACAACTATATGGTTTTTTAAACAAAACTGAGTATGTACCCTGTATCATGAAGCAGTCATCACTTTCAACCTTTATAAAGACTAAAATCCTAAACATTGAATGACTAAAATACTAAAACAACTAAACATAAGATGTTGATTCAGGTAAATCATACCTATCAAATTTGCTCATTTAATTTGCCTATTCATCCCCAAATAAACAAATGGCTACAAAATACGAAGGGCTAAGAACATAGGTAAATGTGGTAGTGCTTAGCATGCAGGAATCAACCATTCTCCAGCAGGGAAAAATTTTAACTTTCTGGAATTTGAAGGATGAGGTTCCTTCAGCCAAAAGTAGCAAAGATACTCATTTACTAAGTCAAACATTAGAAAATTATCAATTAAAGCAGTTTTCTCCTTCCAATTTTATTCAATATTTACTATCTCACCAAAATCGTCCGCTAATCTAAAAAATTTAAACAACTCCTGACTCAATCCCTTTTAGAACAATTCTTATACTAACTGTTCATACTAGGTCCTGTCAAAAGAGAAGCAGACTGAGAGACTCAGTAGAAAAGCTTACCCCTATGAACTGGTTTTGGCAGCTGTCCAATTAATAGGTACACACATCCAAATACTGACTTTGCCCTTTCCAAAAGTGTACCTGGAATATAAATTCCTGTATCCTCTGCAATCTCTCTTAAGAGTTCCTTTCTGTTGTACCTCCAAGAAAACCAATTCTAAGCACAGATCAACTGCTCTTAGGAACAATTATTACCACATTGTCTTCTCTAGAGTCTAGTTTTCCTAAGTAATGTTATCAATTAAGATCAATTTGCGAGCTCAGGCCAAGTCACAAGCCTGTAATCCCAGCACTCATGAGGTTGAGGCAGGAGGTTAACTGCAAGTTCAAGGCCAGTCTGAACTACATAGCTAGACCTTATCTTAAAAAAAAAAAAAAAAAAAAAAAAAAAGGCCTGCTCAAAAACTGTTAAAACTTGGCGGTGGCATACACCTGTAATCCTAACACTCAGGAGGCTGAGGAAGAATTACTGAATTCGAGGCCAGTCTGGGCTACAAAGTAAGTTCAAGGTCAGCCTGACCTGCGTAGTGAGACCCTGTCTCAAAACAAACAAAAAACCCCATTAGACTTTACCACTTAAAATGGGGATGAGATGGGGAACCAAACAGTAAGAAAGATTAAAAATATAGTGCAATTCCACACAGAAACCTGGGGTTGGGGGCTGCATACCTTGATGCACAATTTTAATACCATTAACCAGGCAAAAACTGTAACAAGAACCTTCAGAAAAATTAATACAAAACTTTAATTTCCTTACAGGAATAAAAGGCATTAGCAGTGATTTTGCTTGTCCACAATCATTTCTTTCAGAGGGCACAAATTTTAGTATCCAAATCAATCATCTGTATGTTTACCAACAAATTTAAGACATGTTTATTCTACAAACTTGAAGTTCTATTCTAACAAAAGGCTAAAAGAATTCTATACCACAAATCTTTGTCCACTTCATCTACCCCTTGTCAACTTTCTAAGAGAATCCATGACGCAGACTTTGATTTTTTTCTTAGTTTTCTTTAGTCTTTCTAATTCCTGAAATTCCTCCAGATTTTCACTTGTACACCAAACAAAATACAGGTGGTTCATATTTTGAATCATATTAATTTTCTGGAGAATACTGGAGACTGAACCCAGGAGCACTTTACCACTAAGCTACAGTCCTACCCCTTTTTAAAATTTCAAGACAGGGTCTAAATTCTCTAGTGTGAACTGAACTTGGGATCCTCCTGCTTCAGACGCCTGAAATGGCACACATCTGTAATACCAGAACTTGTGCGGCTGAGGCAGGAGGAACACTTCAAGTTCAAGGCCAGTCTGGGATATATATAGTAAACTCAAAGCCAATGTGAACCACACAGTAAGACCACGTCTCAAAAAAAAAGATATTATGCTTTTCTTGGGTAGGATAGTGGTACAGTACTATGTGACAGCATTACAGGACTGAAATACGTGTCAATTTACTGTCAAAGAAATGTGTCTTGAGAAAATATGGCAGGGGCCTGGAGTGTACAGTGGTAGAGCACTTGCCTAGCACTCTGGAGGCCCTGGGTTGGATCCCTGTAGGAATAAGGGAAGACTAAGGTCAAACCTTCAACAACTGGTTGACTCCGGGTGAAAAATTCCTGAAAGCTTAGGTAGCACATACACGTACACAAACTGTACTCTAGGTTTTCACTGTACTTTTCTTTCAACTTTTCTGTTTGTTTTCACAATTAAATTTGAGAAGGGGTGATTTTTTTTTCCTGTAAGTTTTCATCACTATTTATTCCTCTCCCTTTACTTTTTTCGAGACAGGGTCTCACTCTGTAATTCAGGCTGGCCTCTAACTAATGGCAACCCTCCCGCCTCAACCTCCCAAGCGCTACAGGCATGCACCACCACACCTGGCTCATCATTTATCTCTCACATTAACACATAACAGTTATACAATATTCAAAATCATGACGTTTCTATGTCTTTATAATTTTAGGTTTAAGAATTAATGAATTTTGAAAGTTTTCAAGGAAACTTCAACATACTACTAGTCCTCCACTTTCAAATGACAAAATTCACCAAAAAAAAAAAGTGTGGGTAAAATAAAAGTTGTAACATCATAAAGACTTTGCACCCTAGGCATCCTAACATTACATAAAATTTAAACACTAGTTTAACCCAACTTTCCCAAGATAATGAAATTTAGCTTCCCAGACTATGCAATAAGAACAGTTCTATTTTACCTCATCTCTCTTTTTTTTTTTTATTTATTTTTAACAAATTTTTGTCTTTTTGAGACAGGGTCTCGCTATGCAGTTCAGGCCTTGAGCTCACTTTGTAGCCCAGGCTGGTCTTGAACTCACAACGACCCTCCTGCCTCAGCCTCCCAAGTGCTGGGATTACAGGCGTGCACCACCATGCCAGGCTTTACCTCATCTCTATTAGTCTCCAAACATAGCTTCCACGGTATAAACTGGGGACCTGAAAAATTAATATCTAAGTGTATTTCGTTGCTATGGCAACGGGAAATTCCAAGAAACTGAGACTGCGGGCTCGACAGCCTCCATTTTAAAAATTGGGTTCACCAAGGGGGGAAGAAGCGGGAAATCCCCCAAACAAACGAAAGTATTCATCTTAACATACCAAGACTAAGCTCAAAAAACACCTTTAATGACATTTAATAATATCAGTTTCCTCCCTCACAATAAAGGATCAATACTACCCTACAAAATCCAGTACACGAAGAGCACAAGACACAAATCACGGTCATCTGAAAATCTGAATTTTAAAATAAAATACATCACTATCTCCTAGCCCAGCAAAGGCTGTTGTTTACAGCGACCAAAACACACCCGTCTCGTTTTCGACTTGTCAAATCCTACGTCTGTACAGCCGCAGAAACGAAAACGCAATGTGCTTATTATCAAAGAGAAACGGCAAGAAGACGAAAAGAAAGCTACAGAATCCCCCCACACCTCAGCACCAGCGGCTCGCCGCCTTCGCCCTCTCCAGGGTCTGCTCCTGCCCCTTGTTATTTCTCAAACTGGGAACTTCTCTATCTGCCTCGTACTGGGTGGAGGAAACATGGCCAGGTTTTTTTTAAAAACTCAGGATACACTGCGCGTCGAAACAAGCACTTTCTGATCATCCGCGCTATCAAAGGCACCCCGGCCGCCGGAGCATCCCCGTGAATCTCCAACAGCACAAAGCACCCTCCCGGCTATTGTCTAAATCAAGTATTTATTCGCATTAAAGCGAAGGCAGGGAAGCCCCGCGCAGAGCTACGAGCCTCAGGCAGATCACGTCCCCCGTTCCCACCGTCCCGTCCCCCGGCCCTCGCGTTCGCCGGAGCCCCGATTTACTCCTCCGGTGAGCACCGCTGGGGAGCTCGGACGAACACAGACCCGGAGAGAAGGTCGCCACGAGGCCCCACCGCTCTCCTTCCTCACCTGCTCCGTCGCTCCGTCGCCTGACATGGTCTCAGAGGAGTACAACGTGCGCACTAGCCGGCGTCAGGAAGCTAGAAGAGAAAAATTAAACTAAAACAACCCCTAGAGCAATCAGGCTACCCCTCACCCAGCGGAGCCCGACAGCTCGCTCCAACTGCCGCCGCCCACTCAGCTATGAATTAAAATGGCTGCGCCCCTGAGGGCTGAAGGGAGGTGTGGCTTATGAATTAACTTCCGGTGCAGGGGGCGGGGCTAAGAGCGCAACACGGCGTTCGTTCGGGTGCGCAGACGCAGAGAGATCCCGGGGGGCGGGCCCGAGGCACGCAAAAACGTCACGGCCCTGGACTGGTGCGGCTGTAACCTCGCTGGTCGTGACCTGCTAGGAAGCGGCAAACTATTGGCTAGGAGGCTCCCGCGCTTTCTTGGAATTTGTCTACAAATTCCAGTGTTTACACCCGAGTTCCTCACGTCTGAAGCTGACTGCCAATCATTTTGGCTCAGGCAAACTGACCATCCTAGGGAGCAATGCTAGACCTTATGTGCCTCCCAAATTTGAGATTTAAAAAAAGGCGAGAGTCAAAGTTTTGTATGGTCTCGGGTATGACTTTTTACTTTACTTGAGGATGGTATGAGCAAAAAAAAGCCGTTCGGGGCTGGGGATTTAGCTCAGCGGCACAGCGCCTGCCTGGCAAGCGCAAGGTCGTGAGTTAGATTCCCGGTACCGGAAATAAACCAAAAAAAAAAAAAAAAAAAAAAAAAGACCCTATCTCAAAAAAAAGAAAAGGACTTACAAGATTGCCTTACAACAGTCACTCACAAGTTGGAGAAGGAAACGTGCAGAAGGTGTCTGCACGCTAGAGATGAAAGGATTCAGTCGAAGGTCTGGAGCTCACTGCTGTGCTCTGTGCAAGTGTGTATCAGGAGGCCGATGGGTCTACACCGAAAGGCTGAAGGATGTGCGCTGGCAGCTGGTGCCAGAAAAAGACGGTGGCCAATCTGAAGGCAGACACTGGAGCTCTTCTGAAGGACACAAGCAAATCATCCTTTCTCATTTCTTCCTTTATACTGTCCGGGTGGTGAGCCGCCCTAAGGTGGATCTGCTACACCCTACAGTGTGGAACTGGTCAGTTGATTTAGTTAAACTCTAGGGCGGGTGTGGGTGGATTAAGCCTGTAATCTCAGCACTCGGGGAGCTGAGGCAGGAGGATACTGTGAGTTTGAAGCCAACCTAGGCTACATGAAAGAAGTTCAAGGCCAGCCTGAATGGACACAGTGAGACCCTGTCTCAAAAAAAAAAAAAAGACTTCTCTTAACTAACTTCTCAGATTGACAGGGCCGGGGATATAGCTCAGCAGCACAAGTGCCTGCCTGACAAGCACAAGGTCCTCAGTTCAATTTCCTGTCCAAAGGAAAAAAAAATGTGATTTAAAAAAAAAAGGTTGGGAGTGGTGGTGCACGCCTGTAATCCCAGCACTCGGGAGGCGGAGGCAGGAGCATGGTGCTGAGTTTGAGACCAGACTGGGCTACAAAGTGAGCTCAAGGTCAGCCTGAGCGGCATAGTGAGACCCTGTCTCAGAAAAAAAAAAAAAAAAATTGACATCAGTCAATCATCACTATCCCTAACCCTTTTTAAAATTTTAATACAAGGTCTAACTAAATTAGCTGGGCCCAAATTTACAATCCTACCTCAGCTTCCAGGAGTGCTGGGATTCCTCTGGCCTGTACCACCATATCCAGCTATACTAGAAGACTTTTTGTTTTGGGGTTTTTTTGGTACTGAGAATCAAAGCCAGGGCCTTTCCGTTTAATACATCCCAAGCCTTTTTTTTTTTTTTTTTTTTTTGTTACCAGGAATCAAACTCATGACCTCAAGCTTGCCAGGCAAGCACGTAGGCCGCTGAGCTATATCCTCAGCCCTTGTTTTTGTTTTGTTTTGTTTTGTTTTGAGACATGTTCTACTTAAGTATTAAATTACCCAGGATGGGCTCTAACTTACAATCAGTCCTCCTGCCTCAGCCTCTTAGAGCACTGGGTTATAGTCATGGGCCACTATGTTTGGCTCTGACTTAATTTTAAGTGCCTTGAACCAACGCTACTCCATTTTGACTTCTTTCCTTGATTGCTATACAAATAATATGCATCAGGGGTGCTCTCTAGAGAAGCAGATATAGTGTGATTTACAAGGCAGCCTTACAGTGGCCGTCTGCTGAGTTCAGTACGGAAGAGGGCAAAGGGCTGTCAGCGTGCTGGAGAGTCAAAAGGTCCAGTCACCGTTGGAAGAGCTGGAGCTCACTGCAGGGCCCCGCGGGAATCTGTATTGAAGCTGGAGAGACCGCACTAAAACCCTGGGACAGCCATGCAGAGGCAATGGCAGGACGGAAGCTCCACTGGAGAAACAGCAGCGGGCCCTCCTTCCGGCCCCATTTATTCCACTCAGCCTATTGGCTGGTGCTGGGTACACCCACTTCTGCCTTCAGTGAAACTATTCGTGCACACCCAGGACTATGCTAGTCCAAGCAGGTGGACATTTCTTACCCAAACTGACACAACAGTTAACTATCACATATTTTGCAAATAATCTTGTTCTTATGTTGTGATAAGTTTGTGGACATTTATATTGAAGGAACATTCTTAGACGTGGGATTGTTGAGTCAAAAGGTAAATACAACGTACAAACCAGGCCTGGGGGCGCACACCTGTAACCCGGAACTCGGTGCCTCAGTCTCCCGAGTAGCACCACACGTGACTAACACGTATAATTTTAGTACAACTTGCGAATTTTCCTTCTGTGCAATTTCCAACTGTGCCATTTTGCACTCCCAGATCAGTGTACTTATTTTTCTGATAAACTTTTAACAGAATGTCAGATTAGATCGTTGCCAATCTGATAGGTAAAAGTAGAATCTCAGTATTTTATTCGCATTCCTTTTTATTGCAAGTGAGGCTATGGATCTTCTCATATTTTAAAGAATCATGTCCTTTCTTAGCTGGGCATGGTGCATGCATGTGATCCCAGCACTTTGGGGGGGGGGCTGAGACAGGAGGAGTACCCTGAGTTTGAGGCCAGCCTGGACTACGTAGTGAGACCCTGTCTCAACCAAACAAAATAAAACAAAACAAAACAAGTAAAAGAAAAACAACCACAAAAAAGAGTCACTTTCTTCTACTATGAACTGTCCACATCTTTGCTCACTTTTAAAATGTATTTCGGCTGGGCGTGGTGGTGCACTCCTGTAATCCAAGCCCTTGGAAGGCTGAGGCAGGAAGATCGCCATGAGTCTGAGACCAGCCTGAGCTACATAGTGAGTTCAAGTGCAGCGTGGACTACATAGTGAGACTCTGTGTCAAAAAACAAAAACAAGGGGCTGGGGATTTAGCTCAGCGGCAAAGCGCCTGCCTGGCAAGCGCAAGTCGTGAGTTTGGTTCCTGGTACCGGAGAAAAACCAAAAATAAAATAAAATAAAATAAAATAAAATAAAATAAAAAAAATGTCTTTTGATCTCTCTGTAGTAGAAAGATAAACTGAGTTTTATGTGGGTTGCAAACATTTCATCCTTATTTCTTGTTTATCTTTGTGGATGCTTATGGTTTCGGAGTGGCGGACAGAGTTAATTGTTTGCCATGTAAGATTAATTTTTAAAATTTTTGTGTAGCACAAGGCCCTGCACTTAAGTACCAAGGTAAAAATAATAGAATATATTAATCTTTCATTGCTTATGAAGTTTAAGTCCATGATAATATTAACTTCTCCACCATTAAATTATAAAAAAACTCATTCATGATTTTTTTTTAAGACAAACTCTTGCTATGTAGCCCAGTCTGCCTCAAGTCATGGCAATCCTCCTGCCTCAGCCTCCTGAATGCTGGAATTACAGGCATGGGTCACCATTCTCAGCTCACCCATGTTTTATTTTTTTTGCTTTTTTTCTGGTACTGGGAATCGAACTCACAACCTTGTGCATGCCAGGCAGGTGCTGTGCCGCTGAGCTAAATCCCCAATCCCTACCCATGGTTTTTGTACCCTTATTTTGTACCCTTATGGTTTCATTTTTTAAAATATAGAAAGATTCATCAAGCCAGGCATGGTGGTGCACACCTGTAATGCCCAGCACTTGGGAGGCTGAGGCAGGAGGATCGTTGTGATTACGAGACCAGCCTGGACTACAAAGTGAGCTCAAGGCCAGCCTGAACTACATATTGAGACCCTGTCTCAAAAAGACAAAAAAACCCAACAACAACATTGTACATGTCTGTAAGCCCAGCTACTTAGGAGGCAGAAAGATCACATAGACACACACACACACTTTCAGTGAAACAAAAAGTATAGTTTATTACTTGGTGCAGTGGCACATGCCTGTAATCCCAGCACTCGGGAGGCTGAGGCAGGAGGATCATTGAGAGTTCGAGGCCCGCCTGGGCTACAAAGTGAGCTCAAGGTCAGCCTGAACAGCATAGTGAGACCTTGTCTCAAAAAGATTAAAAAAAAAAAAAAAAAGATTCATTGTGAGTACTAGCAAATAAAAATACAGGACATCTAACTAAATTTGAATTCCAGGTAAAAAGTCAAATACTTTTTATTGGTATAAATATGTCCTAATAGGCAACTGTACATTTGAATCTATGATACAGATTTCATTTTGCTACATAGTAGGAGGTATGAGTGCAATTTTATTTTTCCAAATACAAATTCTGACTTCATTTTTTTCCAGTGAAAAGGTTTTAATGTAAAGATTCTTATCATGACAAATGATAAAATATCCTTCTCTTGAATGGGGCGTAGTGGGTGTATACCTGTGATCCCAGCTACTCAGGAGGCTGTAGGAGACCGTGACTGACCTCCATTGTATATTAGTAGCTGTCTTACACTCCTTTCCCTTTAAGTCAGGACTGCCTACCGTTGCCTAGCTACTTCCACCTCAAGAACTAGGACTGCCCACCATTACCTAGTTACTCCCGCCCTTGTCGGGTTATTTGGTTATTCCCGCCTTAGAACTTCCGCGTTTCTCCGTGCCGTATATAAGCACGGCACTTCCTGCTAATAAACGAGACTTGATCAGAGCACTGTCTTGTCTCCATGCTTCGTGTCTCTTGTCCCTTTATAATCCCCACTCCCCCTCTAGGGTTCACGTTGACTGTACCTGCGGGCTGGGACAGGAGGCTAACACAAAAGGCCCAGCAGCCTGGTAGCACACATGTGTGACCAAAGAACTGGGGAGACTGAGGCAGCCTGGGGTAGGGTGAGTTCACAGCCAGCCTAATCTATGGAGTGAGGCTCTGTCTCAAAAAAAAAAAAACAACAAAATGGGAAAACAAAACAAACAAACCAAAAAATAAGAAGGATCCCAAGTTAGAGCCTGGCCTGGGACAGCAAGATTCTGTCTCAGATTTAAAAATATGGACTAGGAATGTAGCTTAGAGGTAGACCCTGGGTTTCAGGGCCTACAAGGCCCTGGGTTTCATCTCTAGCACTGAGGGGAATGTTACTTTGCCTGGTACATTCAGTTTTTGGATTTTTAAAACTCTACCTTAATAAATTCCAACCTCATAAAGTTATTTTTAATAAAATAAATTAATGAAGAACTATATAGCTTAGTGACACAGTACATGCCTGGCAGCAGGGCATGGTGGCACACACCTGTAATCCCAGCACTTAGGAGGCAGAAGCAGGAGGATCACCATTAGTTCAAAGCCAGCATAGCAAAACCCTGGCTCAAAAACAAACAAGCAAAAAAGAAAAAAAAATTTTAAAATAAAGAAAAATATAAAAGCACCTGCCAGGCTTACACAAGGCCATGTGTTGAACACCAGCATTAAATAAAAATAAATAAGGTCATGGTATTATGACATTTTGCCTTTCACTGCTATGCTTTGCTTTTTTTTTTCTTTTGCCCTTTTGAGACAGCATTTCACTATGTAGTGCAGACTGGCCTTAAACTCACTTTGTAGCCCTGGTGGACCTTGAACTCATAGCAATCCTCCTGCCTCAGCGTCCTGAGTGCTAGAATTACAGGCATGCAACCCCATGCCTGGCCTTGCTTTGTATTTTCAAAAAAAACCAGTTTCCTACCTAGCCAACATAACCCCTAATATCTAGTACATACGCAAATTTTTCCAATTATTGCAAACATTCCCTTCACAACTGCTTTAAGAGCCAGGTGGGCAAGGTGGCGTGTGCCTGTAATCCCAGCACTCTGGGAAACTGAGACGGGGGTGTCTCAAACTCAAACCTACCTGGGCAGTACAGCAACTTGGTGACATCCTTCTCAAAATAAAAAGTTAAAGGGGTGGGTGCTGTAGCTCTGGGTGAAAGCTTCGAGTTCAATGCCCAGTACTACAGGAACTAAATAAACTAAGAGCCAATTCAGAACTATACCTTATGTTTGGCTGTCTTGTTTCTATGTCTGGTTTTTTTTTTTTTTTTTTTTTTTTTGGTACCGGGAATCAGACTCAGAACCTCATGCTTGCCAGGCAGGTGCTGTGCCACTGAGCTGCACCCCTCCACCTTCTATGTCTGTTCTAACCCAGAACAGTTCCTTTTTACACAACACTTACTTGTTAGAGAGACCAAAATCAGCTGTCTTTTAGAATGTTCTGCATTAGGGATTTGTCTCGTTTCCTCATAACGCCATTCCGCAAGTTTCCTTTAAAGCTGTGGATAGATTCCATTGGAAAAAAAAAAAGATTTATGACTGGATTAGGGTTGAGAAAGTCTAATCCCAAAATCTGTCACATTTTACTTTGTCTTGTTTTGTCAGCACTGAGGATTGAACCCAGGGTCCTTGTATTGAGTTACATCCTCGGCCCTGTTTAAAATTTCTTTTTATTTGGAGCCATAGTCTCTCTAAGTCATCAGCTCGCCCAGGCTGGGCTCTGACTGTGATTCTCCTGCCTCAGACAGGCTTCCAGAGCGCTGGGATTGTAGGAATGTGCCGCCATGCCCAGCACGGCCCTTATTTTTTGAGACATGGAAGTTCGTCCTAGGTCACTAACTTGCCCAGACTGACCCAAACTTGCAATTCTCCTGCTTCAGCCTTCCAGAGTGCTGTGGTTACAGGCATATGCCACAAAGCTGAGCCTGTCTTATTTGTTTTCTCTGGAAACAGAAATTAATCTATGTGATGTCCTTTGGAAGAACACAGTCAAGTTCTTCTAATCAGTCCTTCACCTCCTTATGCTCAGACCATTTGGTAATCTTTGATTTACTAACCCAATTAAAACTGATCATAACATTTTCTAATTCTACCATTTATCTCACATTTATTTATTAGTATTCTTTGGAAGAATTTCTCCGCATGCTCTGGGGCTATTTAATTCATTAGAAAAGCAGGTTTGGGCTTGGGGCTATAGCTCAGTGGCACAGCGCTTGCCTTGTAAGCATGAGGTCATGAGTTTGATTCCCAGTACCACAAAAAAA
>NW_004955422.1:13041349-13042600 GCF_000276665.1 Chinchilla lanigera | reverse complement strand
AGAGAGAGAGAGAGAGAGAGAGGGAGAGATACATATTTTTTTTCTCTTTTTGAGACAGGGTCTTGCCATGCAGTCCAGACTGGCCTTGAGCTCACTTTGTAGCCCAACCTGGTCTTGAACTTGCAATGATCCTCCTGCCTCAGCCTCCTGAGTGCTGGGATTACAGGTGTGCTCCACCACACCTGGCAAAGTTTAATTCTTTAATACCTTTTTCTTTTTTTCTTCCTTCTTTTCACTTTCTTCTCTCTCTCTCTCTCTCTTTCTTTCTTCTTTCTCTCTTTATTTTCTTTTTTTGTGTGTGAAAGTGGAATTTAAAACAGAGCTTTCTTGGGCCCAGGATATATCTCAGTGTGGCACAGCACTTGCCTGGCAAGCACAAGGTCCTGAGTTCAATTTCTGACACACACACAAAAAAACCAAACAAACAAAAAAACAGAGCCTTCTTGCTGAGCTGCTACCCAGCCCTTTTTTTTCCCCCACAGGGTCTTGCTATGGTGTTCAGGCTGAACTTGAGCTCACTTTGTAACTCAGGCTGGCCTCACACTCACAATGATCCTCTTGCTTCAACCTCCCAAATGCTGGAATTATAGGCATGCACCACAAATCCTGGCCACCCAGTGCTTTTTTTTTTTTGATTTGTTTTGTTTTGTTTTGCACTGGGCAACAGCTATTAGCAGCAATTTTCTGGTACCTGGAATCAACCTCATAACCTCACTCTTGCCAGGCAGGTGTTGCTCTGCTGAGCTATATCCCCAGCCCATTAATAACTTTTTTTTTTTTCCCGGTACCGGGAATCGAACTCATAGCCTCCCGCTTGCCAAGCAGGCACTGTGCCACTGAGCTAAATCCCCAGCCCTTGTTAATAGCAATTTTAAAGTAAAGAACTAAGTTAGGCTGGGTGTGATGTTGCACACTGTAATATTAGGACTAGGGAGGCCGAGGCAGGAAGATTGATGGGAGTTCAAGGCCAGCCTGAACTGCATAGTGAAACTCTGTCTCAAAAAAGACCAATAAAAAAATTAAATACATAAAAGAACTAAATTAATGATGTGTGCTTCATATGGTGACAAATGAATTTTTCTTTTTTTTTTAATTTTTTGAGTAGCATTTTTTTTTATTTTAAAGAATAAAAGAAGGATAACATAATAATAGGGGGGACTTAGCAAATTACAGACAAAATGGTAGGAAATTATCAATGGTTATCATTTTACATATTATTGTCTACAAAATAGTTTCTCAGGAAAACAAATA
>NW_004955422.1:13031544-13039559 GCF_000276665.1 Chinchilla lanigera | reverse complement strand
CAGCCAGAAGGCTGGCGCTCCCCACCCGCAGCTCCCTGTGCGCCGGAAGCCCTCCTTCCGGGAAACCCTCTTGAGTAGCATTTTTGATTCACAGACTTTTGTAAAGTCAGTGTTTCTCAATAAACCAGAGTATGTGTTGACCTGAAAGCTGTGTGAAGAACGTTCACCAAGGAGAGGGAAGTGACCGGCTGTAAGATACTGGTGCTAAATTAAGGCAAGTGGAAATGGAGAATAGACCTTTAGATTTGGCCAGAGAGAGCTTATTAGTGACCTTAACCCTGGTTAATTCCTGAGGAGTCATGGGGCCCATACCTCACAGAGTAGTTTAAAAAAGAATGTGAGGGAACTGGGCTTCCTGGTGCACATCTGTAATCCCAGCACTCAGGAGGCTGAAGCAGGAGGATCATTGTGAGTTCAAGACCGGCTTGGGCCGCAAAATGAGCTCAAGGCCAGCCTGAACTGCATAGTGAGACCTTGTCTCAAAAGTACAAAAAAAAAAAAAAAAAAAAAGAGTGAGGGCAGCTGGGTATGGTGTTCCACGCTTATAATCTCAGCACTTTGGAGGCTGAGGCAGGAGGACTGCCATGAGTTTGAGGCTAACCTGGGCTGCAGAGTGAGACTTGTCTCAAAAAACCCCAAAACAAAACAGAAAAGTAAAAAAGGAAGAAAGAATGAAAGAGAGAAAAAAGAAAGTCTGGGAGGAGATGAATTAGCGTTTTTTTGAAGGGATTTCTTGCAAAATGAAGGCAAGGGAGGGTAACAGCTATTAGGAAAGAAAGTCAAAAGAAATATTTGTTTCTTGGTTTCAAAATAAATTTTATTGTGTACATTTAAGGTGTAAAACATATTTTGAGACACACATAGATAGGGAAATGGTTTCTGTAGTCAAGCAGATTGATATCTACTTTATCTCAGTCACACGCATCTTCCTTTTTGTTCTTTTTTTTTTTCCCGGTACCGGGAATTAAACTCGAGACCTTGCGCTTGCCGGGCAGGCACTATGCCGCGGAGCTAAATCCCCAGCCCCCGCATTTTCCTTTTTGGATTAGAGCACCTCAAGTCTCTTTTTGAAGGAACCCTCCCATCTCAAATTGCACCCAGGGCCTTTCCACTGAACCGCATCCCCAGCCCTTTTTTTGTTGTTGTTTTTCTTCCGGTACCAGGAATCGAACTCACGATCTTGCGCTTGCCAGGCAGGCTCTGTGCCGCTGAGCTAAATCCACAGTGCCCCCAGCCCTTTTTTAATTTTTATTTTGTTTTGTACCAGGAATCAAACTCGGGACCTTGCACTTGCCAGGTAGGCACTTGTGCCGCTGAGCTATATCCCCGGCCTTAATTTTTATTTTGAAACAGGACCTTAATAAATTGCTAAATTGCCCAGGCTGAGCTCAAACTTGCCATCCTCTTGCCTCAGCCTCAGTTTACAAGCCTGCACCACTGTGCTTAGCTGCTAGCAAAATCCTGAATACAACACAGTATTGCTAGCTGTATTCCTCACGGGCATGGGCACGTTCACTCTAAATTGTTTTTTTTTTTTTTTTTTGCCTTTTTGAGACAGGGTCTTGTTATGCAGTTCAGGCTGCCCTTAAATTCAATTTGTAGTCCAGGCTGGTCTCACACTTGCCACGACCCTCCTGCCTCAGCCTCTCCTGTGCTGGGATTACAGGCATGCGCCACCACACCCTGCTCTAAATTGTATCTTTAGCCCACCTCCCATTTCCTCCTTCTTGGTATCCCTGTATCGCTCATGTACAAGCTGCTGTACCATTCCAACAGGTATACAATTTTGTTGTCATCTCTCCCACAGCTGATTGATTGATTGATTTTGTATTACTGGGATGGAACCCAAGGATGCTCTACCACTGAGCTACGTCCACAGCCCTTATTTTTAAATTGTGCAACGGGATCTTACCAAGTTGTGAAGGCTTGGCCTTGAACTTGGGATCCTCCAGCTTCAAAATATTTTATTGTTGTGGGTTTTTTTTTTTTTTTTTTTTTTGTGAGTAATATAGCAATACAGTGAAAACTTCTGTATTGCTAAAAAAGGAAAAAAGGAGTGGGGATGTAACTCAGTGAAAATTCCCTGGATTCAATTCCCAGTGTAGCAAAAAGAATAGTGGGTGTTGTGGCACATTCTTGTAATCACAGCTAGTTGGGAAGCTGAGGCAGGAGGATCATCAGTTAAGGGCTAGCCAATTTAGAGACTATTTCTCAAAATTAAAAAAAAAAGGGGCGGGGGTAGCCCGTTGGCACAAGGCTTGCCTAGCATAAACAAAGCCCTGGGCTTTGTTTGATTCCAAGTCCTGCAAAACAAACAAACGAACAGTGTTACTTTCTAAAATGAGGAGTTAAAATCATCAAAAAATATAAAGAAAATATTTTCAAATTTCAATAACAATATTACTGCCATCAATCACACTAATGAAGAAACCCTCAGCAGGGCTTGGTGGTGCACGTCTGTAATCCCAGCACTCAGGAGGCTGAAGCAGGAGGATCATTGCAAGTTTGAGACCAGCCTGGGCTACAAAGTGAGCTCAAGGTCAGCCTGAACTGCATAAGGAGACCTTTCCTCAAAAAGACACAAAAGGAGAAACCTCAAGTTTCTTACTAGCAGAGTTTCTGAGACTTTCACACACATCTGAAAATTATTGAGGCCTGTACTGGAAATGCAAGTGGAGGGGCTTCCTCCGCACGGGGCAGTGTGGGCTTGCTGAGCGGTCAGACACAGAGAACAGAGGACCAATAGGCCGCTAAGCAAGGTGCCAAAAGGTGAGCAAGGTGCCCATACCAGTTATTCCACTGAAAGAAGGAACAGGTAGCTGCCAAAGCAGCCCTCACTTTGAAATGTTGCACAATCCAAGAGATCAGAGAGGGCTGGGGATGTAGCTCAGCAGCACAGCACCTGCTTGGCAAGCGCAAGGGCTTGAGTTCAATTCCCTGTATCAAAAAAAATTTAAAAAATAAACAGCAATCCTTTCCAAGAGATCAGAGACACAAATGAAAAAGAAAGAGGATTTATTGGGTTTTAGGTGCACACCAGCTCAACTTCACCTTATGATGTCCAAAATGGCTGAGCGAGCCCTGAAGCAAAGGCTCTAGTTCCACATGTTTGGTTGAAGGGGCTGGTCTTTAGGGACTGGGAGAGAGCCAGGGTACAAGACAAAAGGAGTCAAAGCAATCAATAACTCAGCCTTGACAGAGCCAGCGCCTTATGAATCCTGGGCGAACCCGCTGACATAAACTCTGTTTACAGGACATTGCTGCCAACCTTATCTGTACCAGAACAAGAAGTTACAGCTACAGGGCCAGGGGGATTGCTCAAGGCTAGGAAAGCTTGTTTCTCTTTAAGTTCCGCTTCAGTAACATCAGTCAGTAACATCAGATGATTGCTGAGGCTGTGAGAGCCTTTTTTTTTTTTTTTCTTTTTGAGACAGGGTCTCACTATGCAGTTCAGGCTGGCCTTGAGCTCACTTTGTAGCCCAGGCTGACCTCGAACTCCCAGCGATCCTCCTGCCTCAGCCTCTTGAGTGCTGGGATTACAGGCGTGTGCCACCATGCCCAGCTCAGAACTTCTATTTTTAAGGGTCCCTGTGGCATGGACAAGTTCACTGTGAATGGCCAAGGTAAGCAAAAATCTTTTTAAAACATATTTATTTGTTTTGGGATTTTTTGTTTTGGTGGTACTGGGAGACAAACTCATGACCTCATGCTTGCAAGGCAGTGGCCATGCAGGCTGAGCTACATCCCCAGCCCTGTTTTTGGCTTTTTTGAGAAAGGGTCTTGTTATGTGTCCCAGGCTGGCTTTGAACTCAAAATGCAGCCCAGGATGGCCTCAAAACTCACAGCGATTCTCCTGCTGCAGGTAGAAATGCAAGTATGAGCACCATGCCTGGCTTAAATGTGCAATTTTGTAGAAGATAAAGTAATTTCAGCAAAGCATAGATTGTATTATAGCAGGTGTGTGAATGTTTATACAGTATTTTTTTATCCATCTTTAATCTACAGCTTTTCCACTCTCACTGGCCACAAGTGATTAAATGTGTGTCTGTGTGTGTATCAGCCCACATTGGTCATTAAGGCAACACTTTTAACACATACGTTGCAATATTTTTATTTTTTATTTTTTGTCTTTTTGAGACAGGGCTTCACTATGCAGTTCAGGCTGGCCTTGAGCTCACTTTGTAGCCCAGGCTGGTCTCGAACTCGCAACGATACTCCTGCCTCAGCCTCCCGAGTGCTGGGATTAAAGGCGTGCATCATCATGCCAGGCACATTGCAATAATATTTTTATTGTTAAATCTGCCACTTGCAATGTTTCAGTGAATCCTCCAGGGGGCAGACAAATACAATTTCCACCTAGTGATTAAACAGATTTAGTAAAGCCATTGCTTCCTTACAGAAAAACAATTAGAAACACTAATCAGAATTCTAAATATAGTTCAAGTATATTGACTATATGGTTAGAGAACTAACTTTTTTTTTTTTTGTCTTTTTGAGACAGAGTCTCACTCTGCAGTTCAAACTGGTCTTGAGCTCACTTTGTAGCCCAGGCTGGTCTCAAACTCGCAGCAATCCTCCTGCCTCAGCTTCCCAAGTGCTAGGATTACAGGCGTGCGCCACCACACAGGGCAATGGAGAACTAACTTTTTATAAATTATTTGAGAATTTTGTCATAAATACAAATGGCAGTTCTTAACCTGCTGAGTAATCATTGTAATTAGGCAATCAGTTAAACACATTTTCTGTTACCTACCACCCCAAACACATATAAATACATTTGCTGACTATAAGAACTAGTTGTCCTATCCTATTTTGTAAATGGATGTATGTTTATTATTATGTGTTTCCTACAATAACCACTGAGAGTAGTTCATTATTATTCAATAGGTCACTCATGTATAGTTCTATTTATGTTTTTTAGAAGCCACTTTGAAGATACCAAAGTATAGTACAACAACTATTGATAATCTCCTACCTCTTTTGTCTGTAACTTGCTATTATTTGTCTGTTTGTTTTCCTGAGAAACTATCTTGTAGATAACAATATGTAAAACAATAACCATTGATAATTTCCTACCACTTTGTCTGTAATTTGGTAAGCCCCCCATCATTATGTTATCCTTCTTTTACTGTTTAAAATAAAAAAAAAAGAACTAGTTGTGACCCTTTGTTTGGAATCTGATAAACAAAATCAGTAAAGAACCACTGATAAAGCAAAATCTCTAAACAACTGATTGGGTTTTCAAAAATTCTTTGGAGATTTCTACTGTTATTTCTAGGTTAAAACTCATGTAACCGGTAGAGGTGGTGCCCTCCTGTAATCCCAGTACTTCCGGAGGCTGAGGCAGGAGGATTGGAAGTTCAACCCCAGAGTAGGAAATGTAGCAATTCAGTGAGACCCTGTCTCAGAAAGGCAGGGGGGGGGGGGAGGGTGTAATTCAGAACAAAGGCCCTGAATTGAATCCCAATTACTGCAAGAACAAAACAAAACTCATATCATAGCTAAAATTGTTCTTAAAAGATTGGGTATAGGTTAGATTTGATGCAATATATGTACTTACTATACATGAAGCACCCCTGTGTGTGTGTGTGTGTGTGTGTATTTGTGTGTGTGATATTTAGGATTGAGGGTTGACGTGAGGCCTTCATACTGAGCTACATTCTTAGCCCTTTATTTTTTATTTTTAGACAAGGTTTTGCTAAGTTGTGGCTCTGAACTCAAGGCCTTCACACTGAGTTACATCTCCAGCACCTTAAAATTTTTTTTTTTTTTTTTTTTAATTCTGGGACAGGGTCTTTCTAACTTGCCCACCCTGGGTTTTTTTTTTTTTTTTTTTTTTCCATTTTCTTTGTTTTTTGTCTTTTTGAGACAGGGTCTCCTTCTGTAGTTCAGGCTGGCCTTGAGCTCACTTTGTAGCCCAGCTGGTTTTGAACTCACAATGATCCTCCTGCCTCAGCCTTCCCAGTGCTGGGATTACAGGCGTGTGCCACTACACCCAGCTTGTTTTTTTGTTTCTGAGGCAGGGTCTCATTCTGCAGTTCAGACTGGCCTTGAACTTACTTTGTAGCTCAGGCTGGCCTGGAACTCACAGTGATCCTCCTGCCTCAGCCACCTGAATGCTGGGATTACAGGCGTGCGCCACCACACCCAGCCTGGGCTTCCTTTTATATTTTGATTTATTTATTACAGAAAAGGTTAGCAGGCATATGACTTCAACTATGTAAAGGGAGGGGCAAATATTTTAAAAGCTTGTGTGAGAGACGCAGATATATTTGGGATTTTATTTTTAAAGTATGTGCAGCATTTCCAAGTAATGAATTCTCTATGTATGTGATGAAAATGGAATGACATTGACTCTGCTTGAATTAGGATGTTGATTAAACACATCTTTTATACACCTTCTAAATTTAATGGCTTTCTTGCTTGACTTTAAAATAATTTGAAGCCAGGCGTGGTGGTGCATGCTTGAAATCCCAGCACTTGGGAGGCTGAGGCAGGAGGATCATTGTGAGTTCGAAGCCAACCTGGGCTACAAAGTGAGCTCAAGGCCAGCCTGAAATGCATAGGGAGACTCTGTCTCAAAAAGACAAAAAAACAAAACAAAACAAAGCAAAACAAGACTCGGGATATAGGTCAGTGGCACAAGTGCCTGCCTGGCAAGTGCAAGGTCCTGAGTTTGATTACCGGTACAAAAAAAAAAAGAGATGACAAAAAGACAAAAAACAAAAAAAAACCAAAACAAAAAGACTGAATGCAGGGCATGCTGGTGCATGCCTGTAACTCTAGCACTTGGGAGGCTGAGGCAGGAGGATTGTTGTGAGTTCGAGACCAGCCTGGGCTACAAAGTGAGCTCAAGGCCAGCCTGAACTGCATAGCAAGACCCTGTCTGAAAAAGACAAAACAAACAAACAAACAAACAAACAAAAAACCTGAATTCTCTTTTGTTGCCTAATGTGTCACTCAGTCATCCTTTGATCCAGTAGCAATTTGGGTCTTTTTTCTCTGTGCTCCCTCCCCTTTTAGGTAAACCTGTTCTCCTAATGATTCCTTCAAGACGGAATCTTTTCAACCAGATTTTACCAACTCCAAAAACAATTTGGTGTTACTGAACAATAATGACTATTTTCAAACTTTGCCTCTCCAACGTTCAGTTTTTTCCTGTGTCATGGGAATTAAAGGTTGTGTTTATTTGCTGGGAGGGAAAAAAAAATTAATGCTCTCCATAAATTTACATGATTTAAAGTGCCGTGTCCGTGTACAGCACACGGACAGGACACATAAGAGGCTCGCAGGAAAGCAGCTGTACCTCCGAGCCTTGGGGCGACGACACGCCGCCTAGGAGCACAGTATGGCTACTCTAGGGGTGACATATCCAAAGACGCTTCTACATTCCTTGTACGAGGCAAGAAATACTTAGACCCTGTAGTGATAAGCTCATTGTTTACTAATAATAGGACGCAGAGGGTGGAATGTGCTATCCCTGGCTCAGCGAGTTCTGCTGGAAGTCTGGAGAGAAGAAAATGTCTTCATACTTCAGTGACCAAAGAGAAAATACTTGAGGGAAAGAGAGAAAGCAAATTCCAGGAAGTACGCATTTATTATCTCCCTACTGGTCTGTTGGGAGTCTTTGTCAGTGAGGTCATGCTTTTTGTGGAGGCTCATTTATCTCTGCTAGCTTCCTTAATCATAGCATGTACCCTTACCCACGCCAACTGCTTGACAAATGCCTTTTCTTAGGCTGAAGAGGGCCTCAAAAGAGAATTTGAAAAATCTGTGCAAGCTGAAGGTGGTGGGGTAAGCAAACGTGCAATTCCGGCACTTTGGGAGGCTGAGGCAAGAGGATCACAAGTTTGAGCCCATCCTGGGCAACTTAGTGATTTAGTGAGGTCCTGTCTCAAAAAAAAAAAAAAAAAAAAAAAAAATTAAAGCAAGGCTAGAGATGCAGCTCAGTAGGGAGGCCCTGGATTCAACCTTCAGTACTGAAAAAAAAGTGCAAATCTATTGCTATAGTTGGA
>NW_004955422.1:13026683-13028659 GCF_000276665.1 Chinchilla lanigera | reverse complement strand
CACTTTGTAGCCCAGGCTGGTCTCGAACTCGCAAGGATCCTCCTGCCTCAGCCTATCGAGTGCTGGTATTACAGGTGTGCCACCACACTCAGGTTTCTTTTGTTTTTCTTTGTTGTGATAGTGGAAATTGAACCTAGAGCCTTCACATTGAACTACATCCCTGGCTCCTTTTTTTTTTTTTTTGAAAAAAGTTCTTGCTGAATTGCCCTAGTGGGACTTGAATTTGTGAACCTCCTGCCTCAGCCTCCCAAGGGCTGAGATTACAGGCATAAACCACAAGGCCCAGTTTACACAATAAGTTTCTTTTGAAGTACTGTCCTAAGAAGAGCCAGGAGTGATGGTGCATGCCTGTAATCCCAGCACTCGGGAGGCTGAGGCAGGAGGAGCATTGCTAGTTCGAGACCAGCCTGTGCTACAAAGTGAGCTCAAGGCCAGCCTGAACTACAGTGAGACCCTGTCTCAAAAGCACAACAAACAAACAAACCTGAAAAGAAGTCTACTAAAGGAGTAAAGTAAAAGAACATACAGTCTATACAAGTGACGAACACAACCTCTTTTATTAGTGGTTTTCATTTTTGGATAAAATTTTTGGCTAGTTAGGCAGAAAGTGTCACTTTATGCATTTCATTATACAAAAAATAATTTACCCTTCCTTCTTCATACTTTGGGAACCTAACACCTGTGATAAGAATCTTTGGATACTCTCTAATGTCCTTTCATTTCTAGTTGCACCAGGAACCATCCCTATAGTTTTTTTAGCTAAGAGAAGTAATTGTTTTTTTCTTTCATCATGGGAATCCCATCTGCGCAATCTCCCATTATGTCTAAAGGTATAAGCAGAATTCTTTAAAAGGATGGTTGTATCTCAAATATACCCACAATCTCCACGTGCTCTCACATGGGGCTTTTGGGAGGTCGGCTAGATCATGGGTGTGTGGTACTAGATCAGGCAGTGGATTAGCATGGTTCTGGGTGTGGCTGAATGGATTTACTGCCCCATCCTAGGGAGGGTGAATGGAACCAACCAATAGGCTTGCAGCCTGGATGAAAAAAAAAAGCGAATAAAGGGAGGCAGGCTTGCTGCTTCCTGCCTGCTCTGCCGTGGACTGTTTCTCCTCTGCCATGCTGCTCTGACTTGGAGCCTGCTGATTTTTTTTGGACTGAAACTTCTGCAAACTGTGAGCCAAAATAAACCTTTCCTCCTTTATCTTGTGGGTGTCAGGCATTTTGCCCCAACAATGACAAAGTCAGTACAATAAATCTCATCTTTAAATGTGAAACCCACACATGTTTGAGATCTTACTCTGTACTTTGAATCTTCAGCAAACAAAAGTAGCACTGGGTATGGTGTTTTGCAACTGTAACCCCAGCACTCCAGGAGGCTGGGCCAGGAGGATCACAAGATGAAGCTCAGGCTGGGCAATTTAGTGACTCAGTGAGACTCTGTCTAAAAAAAATTTTAAAGGCAAGGGATGTAGCTCCATGCAAAGGCCATGGGGCTGGGGATTTAGCTCAGCAGCAAAGCACCTGCCTGGCAAGTGCAAGGTCCTGATTTCGATTCCTGGTACTGGAAGAAAAAAAAAAAAAAGACAGAAGCAAAGAAATGCAAAGGCCTTGGGTTTAATCCCTAATGCTGAAAAATAAAAAATATAGTCTCTGCTTTCCAGAAACTTGTAGATTTACATGTCTTTTACTAAATTCCCTTAAAAATGCAAGAAATTCGAGAGTTTACTCCCTGTAATCCTAGCATTCTGGTAGGCTGAGGAAGGAGGATTCTAAGTTTGAGCCCAGTCTGGGCAACATGGCAAAACTGGCTGGCCCCCAAAGAGGTTGGGCCTTCAGATACACTGACCCTGGGTATATATGCAACAGTATGGGGGCCTGGGGATTTAGCTCAGCGGCAAAAGCGCCTGCCTGACAAGCGCAAGGTCGTGAGTTCGGTTCCCGGTACCGGAGAAAAACCAAAAAAAAAAAAA
>NW_004955422.1:12980144-13025843 GCF_000276665.1 Chinchilla lanigera | reverse complement strand
GCCTCTGGCTCCTCAGAACATCTGCTCAGCTCCTGCCCCCCAGTTCAGGCTCCTTGCCCCAGCTTTGGCTTCCTGGCTCTTTTCTCAGACCAAGGGGATGGCTACACTTGAAGCTGCTCCCCAGCGCGATTCTTGTGTGGGGCTTGGCAGTGTCCACACAATCCCTCTCTGCAGAGGGGGCCACCAAGGCTCAGAGACGACAAGACTTGCCATCTCCTGGCACAGACTGCTTTTCCTCTGCCACCATGCCCTTGAGCCCACCCTACCCCTTGGGCATGCCACTTCCACAGCCCGGGGCACCGCCCTACTTCCAGGTCACCCTCGTCCCTGCCCAGCCATCTGGCATTTCAGCCCAACAGCCCTCCAGCTCCTGCACTTGCCTTGCGCTGTGCTTTCTCCTCCTTCGAGGTGCGAGCCTGCCCAAGACGCAGGGGACAGGGACAGGACAGGCGCATCTATCATACCGTCCTTGTCCTCTCATCCTTCTGGGCCCATCTGGGGTACGTCAGATACAAGACCGTTGAGCTGTTGACACAGCTGTCGCAGGCCCTGGGTCGAGGAGAGTCTAGGGAATAAACACAGGGTCAGGGATGGGTGTGGCTTGATGGGGAAGAGGCGCGTGCGCAGTAGCTTGCCCTGACCTCCAGCCTAGGATGAAACGGGCCCGGTTTCATCCAAGACATTGAGGCCAGGACCATATGCAGTTTTTAGCTTTTTCTTGGCCACAGCCAATGTCTGCCCGCAGGTTTCTTGGGAAATCGAAGAGCAGGGACGGGGAGAGGTGGAACCAGATCAGCACAACGTCATCAATTCTGGTGAAATTTCTTCCAGTAACTGTCATGTAGCCCTGCTCCCCCACCCTCAAGAGGCGTTACTGGAGTTCTAGAGAGGTGGTTATGGGTGTGGCCTCATTTCTCCAGGCCCATTGGACGAGAGAGTGGATGACGTCGAGGAGGCGTGGTCATTCTTCCCGGGGGAAGCATGCTTGCAGGCACTGTTGACTGTTGCTCAAACTGTCAACGACGCTTAACCTTTGGGTTTGTCCTGTATTACCTTTGCTCTAGGACAAAATTTTATTTTATGATTTTTATATATATAATTTTTTATACTATTAGGGATTAAACCCAGGACCTCTTACATGCTAGTCAAGTGCTCTGCTACTGAGCTTTACTCCTGGCCCTTATTTTATTTTTCTGAGACAAGATTTAACTAAGGTGTCCAGGTCCGCCTCAAACTTGCAATCCTTCTGCCTCAGCCTCCTGAGTTGCTGAGAATACAGCCATGCAGCCCTACACGGGGCTCAAAAGTTTATCTTACCAAACAAAATTATTTTCTTTTACAAAAATTGTTTTCCTCCGCAGTTGATGTCTTCTTGCTACACTCATGCAAATCATCAAGGCAAATCTCATAAAACTAAACTTATTTTCCAAATGAACCGATTTTTCTCCATTTGCCTTGGTAAAACTCGGGTTGTTGCTTGCGGAGAGAAAACATTATGTTCCTAAGGAAAAACTTTATTAGGAAAAACCATTATTAGATTGTAGCTCAGTCATTTTTGAGCTGCTGCAATCTGTATGTAGACTGAACTAAATTTCAAGTCCTTCTGGTTTCCTGTAATAACTGCAACTCTTTAAAAACGTCTCAGCTTTAAAGCCCAAAGGGTTAGGCCTCATACCTGATGTGCAGGCCATGAAGAAAGTTGACCCAACTACCAGATGCTGTAACCAGAGACAGTTGAATTACAAGCTAAGGTGATATATTAACATCTGAGCTAAAGTACTAGATGACCTCTCCTGAGACTCCTGTCCATCCTAACTTTTCCTAGCTTTTGCCCACTTTTTTCAGTTGATAAGGATGTAGTTAAAAATTTCACAATCCACAGCTACTCTGGGTGACTTAGTGGAATCCTTTAGTGTCCTCCCCATTGGTGACATTGGGGTATGCTCAAAGGAACTCTTGTTCAAATCATACTGATAGTCCTACTTTATACTACTGTCTAAATTCAACCCAAGCATAGGATATTAAATAATCAAATTGCTGTAGATTGGTGGCCATGGTGGCACATGCCTAACAGGCCAGGAGGGTGAGGCAGGAGGATCACAAGTTCAAGCCCAGCCTGGGCAGCGTAGTGAGACCCTGTCCTCAGAGCCCAACATACTTGTCACAGTGCTGAGGCTTCGTACACCTAGCCACTGATGTCACAGTACCTGGGAAGGCAGCACTGCCTTTTGACAGCTGGAAACTGAGGCTCAGAGAGGAGAATTACTTTGATCAAGGCTACCTAGCTAGGAAGCAACAAAGCTGGAGTTTGAACCTAAGTCAGTGGGACCCCAGACCTTGGCTTTTTCTCTATTTGACTCTTCAAAGTGCCCCCCCAGAAGGTGCTGGGGACCAGGGGAAGTCCTTCCACTCTGATCATAAGCAGGAAAGGAGGAACGTATAGGGCATAATCTCCCTCAGGGCTCAACTGTCCGGAGTAGGATCTTGGGAGAGGTGGGATCCTCAGTGGCTACTTTCGACGGAGGCAGCCCTGGCCCAAGACACTGCCTCCCACCGGCCGCTTCCTCTGCTGCACCCCCTCACAGCAATCCATGGCACTGCCCACCTGGCCCAACAGTCAGTAGGCCATCGCTACGTGGTCTTGATGTGTGGCCCAGTACTTGACATTTCAGCCTTTGTCCTAATCTTGATGAGCTCTTCAGCCTTGCAAGACAAGACAAGAACAGGTCTTCTTCCCCATGCCCACCTTTAGACCAGGCTCGCGTCTGTAGCCCATTAGGGCAGGACTGCCCTTGTAGTCCCCGCCGCACTCCCTCCCCTCGCTATCACTGAGCAGCGTCCAGGTAACAGGCCTGGAAGATGCCACACACCCCTGCTAGCCTTGCTGATGCTGGCACTCAACGCAGCCCCGAAGCCCGCCCTCTGCTGGCAGAACCTGCTCCCCGCTCCGTGCAAATGTGCGGCTAACTCAAGACCCCCGGGTAGGAACAGGCAAGACCAGGCAGTAGGAAACCCATTTATTCCAAATGAAAAGCAACATAGGCCGCATCACCAGGACACCACAACCCGGTCCTTGTTTCCTTCCTCTGTCTTCTGCTACCAATAAATACGTTTCCCAGCCCCAAATAATTATAAGAACTTTCCTATTGGCTGGCTGCAACCTCTACCATGATACGGGATGGCCCCTTCTCCAGAATGTACAAAGTATTTCCGAGGGACAGTGCATGGAAGGCCCCCCAGCAGCCTCTGTCTAGGCCCCGTGCTCAGAAGGCCGCAAGTGCTGTTAAGGGACTGGGAGCCCTCTGAATGAATTTCTTTAATTTTCAAAGGTTGAAAAAAAAAGGGGGGGAGGTTTCCTTTTTAATTTTATCTAAACTTATTTTTTTAAAAGATTCTTATTTTTAATTTGATTTTTTTCTGTTTCTTTTTCATTTTTAAAAAGGGTCTGAAATTTTAAAAAGTGTAAAGAAATGTTTTTCGTAGTTATCTTGAACTTGAAAGGTTAAAAAAAGCAATGCCTGTGAAGGGAGAGGCAAGGATAGGGTGGGAAGGGACAGACTGGAGGCGGGTGGGAAGTAGGGATGGAGCTCTGACCCCTAATTCCTTAGGCTTTGGCTTTCAATCTTTTTAGATCACAATGATCTCCATGTTGCCATTCTTGTCAGCCAGGTGGGAAAAGGGAATGCAGGGTGATGCCCAAGGCTAGGGTTCTGGCTTTCATGCAGGTGCATCAGGATCCACTGAGGCGGGGTTTTGGGGGAGGGACTCAGTCCCCGCCTCTTCTGGGGCAGGCACTCCATTGTCTACAAGGCCCCTCTGTGGAAGATCTCCGCAGAGCTGCAGGTGATGAGGGCTAGGCCACCCTATGCACTTCTACCCCTGGCCTGCTCCTCCCAGTGGCTCTACTTACCACCCTCCTTGGTTGCAGTTGCAGTTTCCTTGGTGTCTCTGTGCTCTGGAGTATCTTTCTCAGTAGGGTTCTTGAGCAGCTGCTAGAAACACACCCTGACACTCCCTGCCCTCACTCACAGGCCTCAACACAGGCTCCTGCAGCATTAGCGGCTTTCCACGGAGGCGTCAGGCCCAGGCCACAGAGATGTGAGGCCTGATATGAAAGTCATATTTGTCCTCTGCCAGATGGTTGACAGGTTTCTTTTCTTGCTGTTGGTCCTTTAGCATTGCCTTCTGATTTGGGCAGAGAGTAATGTTCTCTCTGTGGGGAAGAGGACAGTGGTCAGGGCTCACTTACCAGGCTACCTGACTACCACACCCTAAACCCCTGCTGCCTTGGACCCTGGCCCAGCTCACTAACGGTGTTTGTGTTCCCAGAGGGCTGTAGACAGAGCTGATCCAGCTCCTCCACCCGCTCCTTGAGCTCCTGCTTTTCCTGCATGATCTCCACCAAATGGATCTGGTTCCAGAACACCAGGGTCAGGGTCCCGTGGCCACCTACTGTATCTCCCCTTCCTGGCCTGGAAGATGAACTCACTCACCTGCTGCTTCTCCATGGCCTCTGTTGGGCCTCGTGGCTCTGCCCAGACACATGGGCGCCCTTGTTCCCAGGGTCTGGAGCCTCCTCCTCAGGTTTGCCCCGGGCCACATGCCTGCACTGCCTCTTCTGTTCTTTCAGCGGCCTACATAGCTAAGCCCACTCTTCCTGGGCACTGGTGAGAGCTGCATTTAAAATACAACCTCCAGCAAGAGGGATATTTTTTATGAGGAGACTGCTAAGGACAAGCACCAGCCTTGGTAGCACACCTGTTGCTCCTAGGCGCATGGTGTCTGACCACTGGCTCACAGGGTGGGTTCGGGATCCAAAGAAATCAGAGGAAACAAAGGTATTGGGGTTTCCAAAGGGACTACAGAGGGGTCAGGGAAAGTGACACAGAGAAGGCTAGAAATGAGCCAGGCGTGGTAGCACGCGATGCAATCCCAGCACTCAGGAGGCTGAGGCAGGAGGATCATTGCGAGTTCGAGGCCAGCCTGGGCTACAAAGTGAGTTCAGGCCAGCTTGAACTGGACAGTGAGACCCTATCTCAAAAAAAAAAAAAAAAAAAAAAAAAAAAAAAAAGAAGGCAAGAATCGAGTTTGGCTCACCGTGGCCTCTCAGCTGTCCACGTCCTCTGGGATGATCATGCAATGTTGGGCCAAGGAATCTCCATCTGCATTTGCGCAGACTCCACTTCTTTTTCTATGGGCTAGCCACCCACCGGGAGACCACGAGCAGCCCAACCCCCTAAAGTTCTCTTCTCCCTCCTCGATTCACTTCTGATGTGTCTCCTTCTTACTCTTTTGGAGTCTCCACTCACCTTCCCCAGACAGAGCTAGGAGGCTCAGCTGGAATGATGACTGCTTCTGGTGTCTGCAATATTCCAGGCTTTCTTGAGGGTTGGGCAAGAAAGTGAGAAGGCACAAAGGTGGCCAGGTCTCCCACGCAAGGGTCAGACCTCAGCACCTCTACCGCCCGAGTATCATACAGCTCCTGGTAAACCCTTTCCAAGGCCATGTTGTCCTGCATCTCTTCTTGCCGAAGCCGAGCCATGGCTTGCATGTGTAGCAGAAGCTGTCTGGGCAGCATTTCCCTCTTGGAGGCGAGCTGCTACTAGGCCTCTGTGTGCTGGCAAAGATTGAGCAGGATCTTGTCTCACTGCTGCTCCAGACCCTGGGCATCCTGGCTCTTCAGCCCCATCTGGAGAAGACCCCCAGCTGAGGGCAGGGGGGAACTTACTGCTTCCTGAGTCTAAGCCTATATATAGGGCTGGTGCACCCACAGCCCCAGGCCTCCTGCACCCAGCCTCAAGCCCCAGAACCTCCTTCCCTGCCACTTAGACTATAGACCCAGATGTGGAGAAGCAGAGGGAGCCAACCCACATTTGTTAAGCACACTCCTCGAGCATTCAATCCTTTACGTACATTATCTCATTTTAACCCTCAACATTTCTGTAAGGAAAACGCTGCTGTCCTTCCAAAGTGAAGGAAACTGAGGCTCAGTGATAATGAAACATTGACACTGTGGTCAGGGGAGCTGAGGTTAGTTAGAATCCAGCCTGAACCCAAGGAAGGGCCCATAAAACCCTGTCTCTCTCTAGGATGAGGGGGCCTGAAGCCCTTAGCAGGGATAATGGCATCTGGACCTCAGAGGATACCAGGGCTGCCTACTTCTGACAAGGTCCAGGAGCAAGAAACAGTCACAGGGCTGCACTGTAGGACTCTGAAGGACTTTGGGGTCACCTGTCCCCCCAGAGTTTGGCAGATCTGTCTCAGCCTCAGCACCTTCCCTCCCCATGGCTGGCACCTCTGTCTTAGCCCAATTTCATAGGGCAGGAGTTACCATTGCCATGAGCTCTGCCAGCTTCTCCTGCAGCTGGCCCTGCTTCCTGGCTCGCTCCTTCTTGATGTGCTGCTCCGACTGCACTGTGATGGAGATTCCCATGTTGTCACTGCTCTGCCAGGAATGGCAATCAGCGCTACCGACACAGTGAGACCCGAGACCTGTGTGCCACAGCACGGGGCAGGATGGAGAATAATCTCTCCCCCAGCAGATGCCCAAGTAGGGCTCTACCTCCTGGACACTTTCACAATGAAGTCTACAGTGCCCCATTTCAGGAGTGGGGGGCAGAGGGGTGAGTGTGTTGTTTTGCCCTGAAGGACTTGGCAAGTGAGGCCGGCGAGCAGCAGCCCCACGCTGACCCGAGGAAGCCTTCCTGAAGCTCAGCCAGCTGCTCCTAGAGCCTGGGCTTCTGCAAAAGCACTAGGCTGATGGTGGTGCAGCAGCTCTGTGTGTGCTCTAGGATCTCCTTGAGCTCCTTGGCCTGCTGGACCCACAGCTGTGCCTTGTGTACCAGTTACAGCAGCTGCTCCTCCCGCTCCGGATTCAGGCAATACAGCCTCTGGTTGTTTTGCATCTGGTCTTTCAACTGTACTGGCTCATGGTGCAGCTGCTTCTGCCACAGCTGGACCTCTGCCTAGGGTCAGATGCTCCAAGGGTGCCGCTGGGAAGGGGCAGCAAGGGCTTAGGGCGCCTCTGGCTCCTCAGAACATCTGCTCAGCTCCTGCCCCCCAGTTCAGGCTCCTTGCCCCAGCTTTGGCTTCCTGGCTCTTTTCTCAGACCAAGGTGATGGCTACACTTGAAGCTGCTCCCCAGCGTGATCCTTGTGTGGGGCTTGGCAGTGTCCACACAACCCCTCTCTGCAGATGGGGCCACCAAGGCTCAGGGATGACAAGACTTGCCATCTCCTGGCACAGACCACTTTTCCTCTGCCACCATGCCCTTGAGCCCACCCTACTCCTTGGGCTGGCTTTAGCCATTCCCACAGCCCAGGGACACGGCGCTGCTTCCAGGTCACCCTCGTCCCCGCTCAGCCATCTGTCTCTCCATTTCCGCCCGGCTGCTCTTCAGCTTCCACACTTGCTTTGTGCTATGTTCTTTCTCCTCCAATGTGTGCACCTGCCCAAGGCACAGGGGAGGGACGGGCTGGCGACCACAGGCACATCTATCGTACTGTCTTTCTCCTCTCTGTCCTTTTGGGCCCCAACCCTGGGGTACCTCAGACACAAGACCATTGATCTGTTCCTGCTTCCGTTTTAGGTCCTGGGTTGAAGAGAAAGTCTAGGGAATGAGACACAGGGTTGGGGTGCAGGTGGCTGGATGGGGAAGAGCCTCACAAGCAGTGGCTACCGTGACCTCCAGCCTAGAGACTGCTGCCCCAGCAGGAGACACTCACTTGGATTCGTCTATGAGATTGGGGCCTCTAGCAGCATTGTGGTTCTGTTTAGAGAGAAACCTATGAGGAGGGGGTTCTCCTTCCGGTAAGAATCCCCCAGGTGCGGCGTGAGCCAAGCTCACTCCCAGAACTTTCCGTGTCCCCAGAGCTCAAGAGAAAGCCTCATCGTAGCCTCCCCATGCCAGTTCCCAGGGAGAACACATGGCTGTGGGGTTGAAGTTTCCTGAGGAGGAGAAGAGACTCTCCAGAGGCCACAGTTCTTTGGGAAGGGGGATGAGCCGAGCATACAGAATGACAGAAAGCAAAAGAGAAAAAAGGCACAAACCGGAAGTGCCGCCACACTAGCGAGAGTAGTGCCTGGGGAAGGGATACCACCAGCTGACATCCTGTCATCAGAAGCTGGAGCAGGACTATGGACTTTGCAGGCCAGTCACAGAATAGAGCAGGCTTTAGGAGCCGTGAAAGAGAGATGTCAGAGTGCTAAGGACACCAAGAGCTGGAGCAGGGTAGACACGCTGCTGTAGTAAGAGGGACAGTGATTCTTGCTAGGAGCCCCTGGGGGTGTGGATGAGGCTTGCCCAGGCTTTGGGTAGCATGGCAGCATTTCGGATGGACGAAGCTCAGAGCAGGGGCTGATGGCCTCCTTCCTCAACCCGTGAGGACTTTGCTCTGCCTGCAGCTTAGCAAAAGAATCACTCAGGCTCTGACCCGGGGCAGCCAGAGCAGGCAGAAGCAAGGTGTGCCAAGGCCAGGGAGGGAGGCATTGTTCTTCCAGAGAGCCACTGACCCTGTGGTCACTGACACTGGGGCTGTACTGACCCTGACCTGCTTTTCCACTTTGAAAACCAGACTCCGCACGAAGGGATCACTGGAATACAAGAAGTGCAGCGAAAAATAAGTTTGAGAGACACTGAGGCCCAGGGGAGAAAGTGATTTTTTTCTACCGATGAACAGCAAACTGATACTAAAGTAGACTCAAAACTCAGCTCTTCTCTTACTTCCGCTGCCTGGGGCGCTCCTCACCGCACATCGAGGGCCTTTTGGAGAGGCCAAGGGCAAATGGCTATTCTCACTGACCCAGCTTCTCCCGATGCTGAAGAAAATCAAATAGCAACTACGATTTCCTGAAGGTTTACTCTGCACCAGGCCCCAGGGAACTGACATAAAAACATTCCGTTTAAACTTCACTGTGTACATAAAATTCTCTCTTTCTCTCTCTCTTTGTGGTGCTAGGGATCAAACTCAGTACTTCACAGAAGCTTGTCTAGCACCCTACCACTGAGCTCTAATGCCCCAAGCACTCAAATGCAGAATTCTTAACCAGTACCTGACACTTTCCTCATCTTCACTATTACCCACTTCTGCCATCTGAGGCCCCATGCCCAGCAGCAGAGGGTTACATTCTTAGATGAGTGACAGTCACCAGCAGTGGTTGTCCCAGGGTTACTGCTCTTTGCCATCTTCTTTGTCACTACTCCAAGGTCATCAAGGTTATTCCTTTGTTGAAATTCTCTCAAATGTGGAAAGGATAAGCCATGATATTCATGAAAATAGTAAGTGCCTGTATTCATACCCTCCTGTGTATGGAAAAGACATTTCTTTGCACCCCATTTGCTGTAATGCCACCAAAAAGTATTGTAGTCATCAGTTAATGACTGAGGAGCTGTTAACGTGACTACCCAGAAAGAAGAGAAAAGGCAATCTGGTCCGTACCTGGGAAGATTATGGCAGGAGGATCAGAAGTTTGTGGCTAGCATAGAAAAAATAAATGGTCTCCAAATTTTTTAAAAAAGGATCGGTTTTTAAAAAAGGATCAGGGGCCTAGAGATGTAGCGTGGTACTTCCTGAACTCAATCCCTAGTACTAAAACAAACAAACAAACAAAAAAAACCCCACAAACAAAACAAAACGGCAGTAACTGTGATGGGGTGTAACTCAGTGATAGAGCACTTGCCCCAGCCTTAGGCTCAATCCCCAGTACCACACACACACACACACACACACACACACACACACACAAAGGCACACAGGAGAGGCAACAACTGAAGTTAAATTCAATATTCTAACTCCTAGATCTGAGGTTTGCCATGAACCAGTAGCTCTGAGGTGGCAAAACCAGAGGTAGAGGTGGAGAATTAAACATTAGTTAGGCAAGAACAGTAGATTGGGTGGTTTAGAAACCAGACATGGTGTAAGGAAAAGTATGAAGGCCATCTTCCCACAAATTCTGACCCTTCCGCCACATGGTCTCAGCCTTGTAAAAAAAAATATTAGTACCCCAATTAACTGGCCTGGTATTACTGGATTTTGGGGTGCTGGAGTCTCCTCCTGGAAGCAGTTTTTAGGTCCTTTCTTTCCTGAGCAAAGTATTGGTCTAGACAAGTGCAAACAATAACAATATTTTGCTAAAGGTAAGAAAAGAAACAGATACTAGAGAGAGAGTTTGGACCAAGTAAAAGTAAGAAAAGTGCACCCAGTAGCGGGAGGCTGGGCCACCACACAGGAGGGAAAAGAGGCAAAAACTTAATGTTGTCTGTGCTTTTTGTGTCACACACTCCTCAGGGTGATGTTGGGTCTAAGTCTGTGGAAAACCTGTTTGAGTTCTCGTGAGAAGTCCATGTGCAGGGCTTTGGGAACAGTTCTGCATGTGTGTCTCGAGAGTTGATGAGCAGGTCACACCTAATTCCTCAGGCAGCTTTGCCATGCCCCAATCTCCCATAATTCTTTATAGGGTGCTGAGGGAGTGAAGGTCTCTGTCTTCTATAGCTTCTTTGGTGGAAGGGGCTGTAAGCCCTATGTACTGGGGATTATTTGCTGTCCAAGTACCTTAGGGTATTGTGGCTCATTGGCTGGGTTAACAAAAAAGAATCTTTTTAGAAGACAAGGAGAAAAAACTTAGTGACTATCATTATGTTGAGGATGCAGAACCCAAATGTGGGGAGCAGGTCAGATTTCCACTCTTCTTGTGGAGAACAAAGTATGGCAAAAGGAGGTTAGTTAAATTATGGAGAGACCAAGAACCATCAACTTAGCAGCATTACCCACATAATGGATCTAATTAAAAATAGGAGCCTCAATATCAGTGCCCACTTAAACTGTTGCAATTTAGGGTCATTGGGACTCTATTTATTTGTCCTCAGAGAAAAACTAGAGTCTTGCTTTCTGAAGAAGAGCCTCAGATCTTCCACAGATTCTCAGGAATAACTTTCTTTTCAGTCTTGTTAAAAGTCTAGTGACCAAAATAAAAACAAAAAGTCTAGTGACCATTTCCCATGTAGCATTTTTTTTTTAGCTTGCCACTGCATCCACTGAGGAAGGACCAGAATCCTTCCACAGGACCTGAGAGTAAAGTGAGGGCCTTGAAGGACTTGTATCACTGCTCTTCTTGCCTCTCTATCAGTCTCTTGATTTCCCCAAGGAGACTTGAGATATGTCTCTTTGGAATCCCTTGCAATGAATGACAGTGACTTGCTTGGAAAGAGCCTACCTCTAGTTGCAATGACAAGCAGAAACACCAACATAACACCCAGGATTTGGAGGCAGATTTATTTACATTGATGGGCACTGATCAGAATCACTCCCAAAATATCAGGCCCTGATCTCTTGCGGTCTAGGGCTTATGTGAGATAAGCAAGTAGGAAGTACAGAAGAAGAATGGTTTGTCAACAGGGGATTGGTTTATGCATCATAGTGACCAGCTAAGCATCACAGTGACCAGCCATTTCTAAGAGACAGGATCAACCAGATCTCGAACAGGAGCTTTACCTGGGCAACTAACAAGCTGAAGTATACTTGTGGGGAGGGGAGCATATTGTGCTGCATAGGAATTGTAGAATTTCCTGTTTGCACTTTATAAATGTTTGCTTACTAGTCAGCATGTGCCTTCTTTCCAGATTGCTGTGTGGGCATGTAGCACCAGAAAGGCATATTTTGAGTCTGTATATATATTTAATGTTTTGCCTTTTCCTAACATCAATGCCCAAGTAAGAGCTATGAGCACTGCTCTTTGGGCAAAGGTCCCCAGAGAAAGAGGTTGGCTTCAGTGACTGTTGTGAACTGACAAATACATAACCTGCCCTTTGATGTCCTTCTTGGGCAAAACTACTTTCATCAGTGAAGCATACTCTTTAGGGTCTTAGAGGGACAGGTCACTGATGTCCTCCTTGCTTGCATACGTCTGGGAGATCCCTTGTTCATAAGAATGGCTAACTTCTGCACCTGTAGATCGGAGAGGCGGGATTAAGAGTAATAAAAGTTTTTATAATAACCTCAGGGATGTCTAAGAGCATGGCCCGATACTTGACAATATTTTGCCCAGTTAGCCATAAGCAACCTTTAGTCTCAAGAATCTAAGAATCACTCTGACCCGATGGGGAGTAAGGACTTCTCGTTCCTGTCCTACATTAGCTTTTTTCTTTGTTTGTTTGAGATAGGGTCTCAGTATTAGTTGAAGCTGGCCTCAAGCTCATAGAAATTCTCCTACCTCAACCTCCTGTGTGCTGGGATTACAAGTGTGTGCCACCACACCTGGCCTACTGTTAGTTTTGCAGCTTCCTCTATTATCATAATTGTAGTTGCTACTGCTTCTAGGTATGGTGGTCATCCAGTAGCCACTCCATTGAATTCTTCGGAAAGTATACCATTGTGTGGGGTTCATGTCCTAACCTTTGGGCCATGACACCCAAAGCAAGTCCTCTCTTGGCAGATACATAGAGGAAGAGGGTGTTCTTAAGTCTAGTATTCCATTACACCATATAGCAGGATCCACTTGTTGGCTAATTAGGTCCGGGAGGCCTGGCATAGTTCCAACAGGTAAAATCTGTTTTGGCCTTTGTCTGAATTTGAGAATTGCCCCTAATCTTGCTCGTAACTCTCTTCCTAACAAGAGAACAGAACACTGTGGGACAACTATAAACTCACAGTTAAACATTTGGCCTTCAAAGTGACACACCACAGCAGGAGTAAAAAATCTTTAACAGGATATGGATTTAGAGGAGGGTTTTCCAGATAGGTCAAAATAGTGCCAATTGCATCAACTATAATTTCAGACTTGTGTCTTTTGACCTTCATCCAGATTCCAATTGTTGAACACAGGAAAGGTCATGTCCAGCCATGGGGTCATTGGTCCTATCTGAAATTTCTTCATTTAGCAGATGGGTGAGACCTGTATCCCCCTGAGAGTCAGGTGGGGATCAAGGACAGGATTATCAAAGATAACTCTCTCTTGTTTGGGGGCCACTCTAAATACTATACTTTCTGGGCTTTTCCTGAGAAAAGCCTGTACATAAGGGATTTTATTCTACCATCTATGTTCTAAACAGAAAAAGTTTGAACTGAAAAATAGTCTCATAATTTAAACTCCCATCCTGTATCCCTCTCTCTCTATTTCTGAGTTCATATTGTACTCAACTCATATTACATTAGTAGATAAGCTATACCTTTTTTCAGATTGGCAGGGTCAAACCTTTATGGCCTAGTGGTGAATTCAGTAGAATCTGTAGGACATTGTTCATGTGCTTTTCCATGGCTCATCTTGGGGCCTATAGAGACAGACAACTAGTCTCAGGTCCTTAAAATGGCATCCCATGCAGAAGGAAGAGACCTGATAAACCCACAAAGTGTTCCTTGTGAAACTTAAGTATTCATTAAACAGGCCAGGTGTGGTGGCACATGCCTGTAATCCTAGCACCCCAGAGGCTGAGGCAGGATGGTCACCCTGAGTTCGAGACCAGTTTAAACTACATAGTGAGACCCTTGCTCAATAAACAAAACAAACAGGGCAAGGTGGCGCATGCTTGTAATCCCAGCACCTGGGAGGCTGAGGCAGGAGGATTGCTGTGCGTTTGAGGCCAACTAGGGGCTACAAAGTGAGGACTAGGCCAGCCTGAACTGCGTAGTGAAACCCTGTCTCAAAAAGACAAAAAGCAAAAACAACAACAATAACAGAAACCCAAAAAATATTCACTAGGCATCTTTGTCTAAAGCTAGAATGAAGTTGACATCTTTCAGAGATGCACAGAAGAAAGCCCAACTGTGGGATTTTATCTCCATATAGGTACCATTAACTCCTTAGGGAGCGTGGGTTGAGCTACTTGATTACCTAGTCCTTTGAAACTCCCATAAGCTCAGGAGTCCCCTCCCGACACGATCCCTTTAGCCATGGTTGAGCCACTTAATGGCTCAGTTTAAGCAAGGTGGAGCCAGTTGAGAAACATTATCTTGGGATTCCCTTAGGCATTGTGAGCCATTTGCTGACTACTGAAGCAGTGTGAAGCCACCGGAGAAACCATACTCTTGCCTTACACCCCGCTCCCCATAGCAAAAACTCTGCCATTTTGTTTAAGGGAGAGACAGAAACCTCTTTTAAAAAAAAAACCTTTAAAACTCCTGAGAATGGCTCACAGTCACTTGAGTTAAGTTTTACTGTTTTTTTTTTTGTTCTGCTGAGGCTATCAGGCCTATATTTCTAAGTTACCTACATTTTGTTAGAAGAAACAGGAGATCTAGCCTAATTGAAAAGAAAAGAGGGGGGATGTTCTGTAAAAGCAGAGGCTTGGCTCCTGTCTACGAGAGTGAGATTTTCTGGTGACCCTGAGGCAGAACTCATGTGGCTCACCTCACTGGGAGCCAGTCACGTGACAAGACAAGATGGCAGCCCTGATGAAGACAGCACCCTGAGAATGAAACAGCCAACTAGGGGAAAAGCACAGACAAATCTTCGACCAAAAAAAAAGGAGTGAACTGGGTAGCTGGCTATTCAGGCAGGCCACCAAGTTACCAACACCTATTTTTCCCCAACAGAGCAAAAAAGCTGAACAAGGTGTCACGGAGATGACAGAAAAATGGGACAAAAAGGCATAATAATAGGATTTCTGGCTATTTACCACAGTGGGTGAACAAAAATGGGAGAGAGAAGGAAAACTTCAAGAGGGAGATAAACTTCAAGGGGGCCTGTAGGTCTTCTGTGGCTCAAAGAAAAACACAGAGGCTGTGCATTCTCTCCCTACCCCACACACTGGGAAACAAGGAAAAAGGGCCCAGCACCATGAGGAGTCTCTGGGGGCCCCAGCCAGGGGAAATAGAGAAAACAAACAAAACATACCCAAAGGGCCTTATCTGTTCTCCTGGCTGGCTAAACCAAATACGTTGCTGGATTTTGGGGGGCAGGAGTCTCCTCCTGGAGGTAGTTTCTAGATCCTTTCAGTCCTGAACAAAAAATTGGTCAAGAGAAGCATAAAGAGTAGCAAAGTTTTATTAAAGGTAAGAAAAGGAACAGGCTGTGTGGGGCAAGTTTGGGTCAAGTAAAATAAAGAGAATAAGTATCCCCTACGGCAGTGATGGTGAACCTTTTAGGGACGGCAGACCGAATTACAACCCAAAACCCACTTATGTATTGCAAAGTGCCAGCACTGCAGTTAAACCTGAGTACTGAGATTTCAGTTTAGAAAAAACATCTCATACATTAGCATCTTTTGTCTTGAAAGGAAAACACAACAACAGTAACACTTTGGAGCCCGTGGCCTCTCTCATGTCTTTAGCTTAATAAAGCCTGTCCCTGCTGCAAGTTCTGAACCACCTGTTAGTGTTGTATACTAGTACTTCCCCAACTTACATCAAGTACTCTAATGGCAAAAGCAGGGAAGACAGTGCCCTAGAAAACCTAAATACAAACAGAGCCCGGCCCACTCATCCTTCATTTCAGAAAGAAACCTACTTCCCATCTTGATACTGGATGGTGGGTAGGAAAGATGAATTCCAGGCTCTTGTGTACAATGAGCAAAGAACTGCAAGGGTACATTTGATAGTAAAAGAAAAAGTAGCTACCTTTATTGAAGATAGTGGGAAGATATGCTCAAGATAGGTCACACTGCCAACAGAAAGAAGAATGTGGCATGAACAGAAGTGCTGTTGGGGCAGCAGGGAAATAAGAAGCGCACAGGCCAGGCCTGGCGGTGCACACCTGTAATCCCAGCACTCGGGAGGCTGAGGCAGGACGATCAGTGTGAGTTTCAGACCAGCCTGGGCTACAAAGTGAGCTCAAGGCTAACCTGAACTGCACAGCGAGACCCTGTCTCAGAAAGATAAAAAACGAAAAACAAAAACCAAAAAAGTGCACAGGCAAACTTTCTATTTTTTTTTTTTTTTTTTTGAGACAGCTTCTTGCCAAGTTCAGGCTGGCCTAACTCACTGTGTAGTCCAGATTGCTTTGAACTTGTGGAGATCCTCCTGCCTCACTCTTCCCCGGTGGAATTATAGGCTACCATGCTTGCCTGGATTTTAAGAGTGTGTCCCAGTCTAGCGGCCTAGAATTGGTTTTCTGGATAAGACTGACAGGAAAGATTGACAGGGTGCTGAGTCACTGCAGGGACACCGTAACGTGCATGTCGGACCCAGAATTGGCTCTGATTAAATTATATATGTGATGTGCTCTTCATATTTATGAACCTTTAATGAAATTCAAGTGGGGAAAAGCTCAGGCCAGGGGATCTAACACATTTAGCAGGCATATGCTTTGCTTTAGAGCTATAGAGATTTCTAGTGCCTTTGTTATTTTAATTTCTGCTTCTTTTAGAATAATGCAAGTAGTCTTGGCCCTGGGATATTGCCCAAATTCCAGTGGGTGGTGGAGGGCATGGTCTCCCAACCCCAGTTTTGCTACCTGTACTAATTTTACACATCTATGCAAATGTAAACCTTAAGAACATCAACTCGTCTCTCTCCCGAGAATCAAGTAAAACTGCTGTCTTAGAAACCTGGGCATGGTGGTGCATGTCTGTAGGTCCAGTCCTTGGCAGGCTGAAGCAGGATTGTGAGATCCAGACCTGCCTGAGCAACAGAGCAAGACTCTGTCTGCAGAAATTTAAAAAAAAATTTTTCTTAAAGCCTTCATATCAATCTTGTGTCACTCAGCGCCCTAGCTTGAACTGATTTGAGAAAGATTTAAGCCGTGAAGTTGAGTTTCCCAGGATCTGTTCCATATTAGACAAGCAGATCTCACTCCAACCAGCTTGACAACGGAAATTTGAATGTGAAGTGGAGAATGTAGAAAAAAAAAAAAAGTTGAAGTCTCCGGAGAGTAGAAACCTAGGAGAAAACCAACACCAACCAGTTCTACTGACATCCAGAGATACTACCAACGTTTTGAGCTCACGGGTGAACTTTTCATCGTGTCGGTGTCTAAACTGAGGAGTAAGGGCTTCTAAAACCTCTCTGCCCTCCTTCCCCCTGTCCCAACCCCCTCCTGGGGGGAAATTTGTGCCCCATCCAGGGAAAGTGGAAAACGGGGGTTGTAAGGAACAAAAACTTAGCAGTCTATCCTCAGGATAAGGTCTTAGCCCGGGGAGGTGGCTGAGGGCTTGCATCTGAGAGGGTCTCTAAGCAAAGCAGGAGGAGGGGAGGGCGAGCAGCAAATGAAGTATGGACTTCACTATGCTAACTCTTGGGAAAAGCACTGGCAATTAAGAAATCCACCCCACCCCTTTAATTATTTGCTTTTTTTTTTTGTGTGTGTGTGTGTGTGTGTGTGTGTGTCGTTTTTGAGACAGGGTCTCGCTGGGCAGTTCGGGCTCGCTTTGAGCTCACTTTGTAGCCCAGGTTGGTCTCAAACTCACAACGATCCTCCTGCCTCAGCCTCCCAAGTGCTGGGATTACAAGGGTGCGCCACCATGTCGGGCCAGTTATTTGCTTTTTTAAAACCCATAAAATGTTTGCAGAAGGAGCGGGCTAAGGGGCGAGCTAGGCGCTGAAAGGAGCAGGTTGTGATTGCGCTCCCCTGACCCGCACTCGGGACCGCGAGGAAAGGAGGAAGGGAACCGCGTGTCGGGGTTTAAATCGCTCTTTGTAACCTCCGTGTGTCAGTCTGTTGGGCTGGCACCCGGTTCTGGTAAGATGAAGAGAATGTAAATCTCTCGCCTTGGTTGCTCAGTCTTCGGTCTAATCTGTCCGAGTCAAAGGCGAAGAGAATGTGTTCCTCACAGGGTAAAGACACTTTAGGGTACCGGGTGGGAAGATCAAATTGTGAGCCATATTAGGGGCAATGGTGAAGTGTCCCCGGCGCTTGACACATTCTATCCTCCCCTCCCTGTCCCTGGGATCTGTGTCCCGGCTCACCTCTCCTTTCCAAGGGAAGGGACCCAGGTCCTCGGATATGGGGGCTCAGGGCGGTCGAGTTTGACTTGGAGGGCCCACCCTGAGTGGGAAACCCCAGGAATCACCCATCGGAGTCACTCGGGCTGGAGAGGGCGGGCCCTCGGCTGAGGAGGAGATGGGGGCCGGGAGGACTTTGCTGGGGGTTCTGCTGGTCTCTTCCCGCTCGCCTCAGGGGTGGCACAGACTGTGGCCACGGTATGGCCATCAGGGAGCTCACTTTGGGTCCAGGGGCAGCGACCCTATGCGGTTCACCACATAGGCTTTACCTTCTTGGCCGCAGCCAATTTCTCTTTAAAATTTTTATTAATTTTGTGTATGGGGGTATTTTATTTTGTTTTTTGAGACAGGGTCTCTCTTTGTAGTCCAGGCTGGCCTTGAACAATGCACCCCAGGCAGGCCTTGAAATCACGGTGTAGTCCTCAAATGGGCAGGAAGCCTCTTGCCTTTGCCTCCCCGGGATTTCCAGTGAGAGCCCCAGGACCAGTTCGCAGTTTTTTTCTGCCTTTGGGTTTCTTTGACAATCTGATGCAGAAACGGGGAAAGAGGTGGGGCCACATTAGCACCATCCCCTCCCACACACCTGCTACATTTCCTCCCAGAGCCGCCTGCAACCTGCTGCCCGCCCACAAGAGGCGTAGCCAGCGTTGTAACAGTGCTCAGCAGAGGTGGACGTGGCCTCAATCTTCCAAGCCCCCTGGGCGATGGGGCAGATGTCGTAGGAGGCGTGGTCAGGCGTCTCCCTGGGTGGAGGGATGGGCGGAGTCACGTTGAAAGCGGCCGCAGCTGCCGTTGCTGTGAACCCCAAGCGAGCCCTAACCAGAGGGCGGGTGAGGAAGGCATAGCTCAGTTCAAAGGTACTAAAATGTCCCACTGAGAGCTGTGTATGGGAGTGTGATCCCATCTGTTAATAAGCACCTCTGAACTCACTGAGAATCTGATTCCTCCTTCTTTGCCCGCAGTGGTACCTGGGAGAGAGCCCGCCTTGGGTTGTAGCAGGCTTGCGCTGCTGGGTACGGTGCTAAGCGCCTTACATCCATTATCTCTAATTGTGTATGTGTGTGTTCTTCTAAACTGGGGACTAAACCCAAGGCTTTTACACTGTCGCCATCCCCCTTGTTGAGACAGGGCTTCCCCAAGTTGCCCAGATGGACTCAAACTTGTAATCCTCCTGCCTCAGATTCTCCAGTGGTGGCATTGCAGATGCACACTACCGCTCCCAGCTCTCTGGTGCTTAAAAGTATTCTTTGAGAAATTAGTATTATTGTCTCCATCTTACAGACAAGAAAATTGAGCCTCTAAGAGGCAGGGTGACTTGCTCAAGCTCACACAAGCAGTAAGTGGCAGAGCAGGGATTGGAGTCTAACTCTGACTGAAACTGTGCTTTCTGCGTTTGGGCAAAGCAGTTCAGAGCTGGGAGTACGCACGATGGCGCTGCTAGGTCCTGGTTTTCTATTAGCATATTAACATTCAATGTTTGGAAAAACTTGTAATTATTTTCTTCTAAATTTTAATATGATTTATCTCTACACTAGCAGAGACGAATTGAGCTCTATTTGACTTAACAGAAGGTGCCCCAAACTTATCCCAAGGGTTTACTGTTGAATATGCTGCAGGCCCCTTGTTTCTTCCAAGAAAAACTATAACACATTCATTATTAGATTAGATTGTAGTTCTGTTCAATGTTTTTAAAGTTCTTGTAATCTACATGTAGACTGCGCTGTATTTCAGCTTCTCCTAGCGTTATGGCTTGTGTTTGGATGTTCCCCCAAAGCTTCATGTGGTCATAGGGGGCACTTTTTCAGAGGTGGCTGGATCTAGAGTGTGTGTTTGATTCATGGTGCAGGATTCAGGATTAATGGGGTGAGTGTTATTTGCCCTAAGTGTGGGTAGCCTGGATACAATATAAGGGACAGAGAGAGGCTTGCTGCTAGTTAGTTGTAAGTAGTTGGTTGGTTGCTTGCTTTTGATGCCTTCTGCCTGTCATGCCATGAGCTCTTTCTCCTCTGTGACGCCCCTCTGCCATGCCACCTTGAGCTAGCCAACTAGGAACTAAAACCTCTACAAACTGAGCTAAATAAACCTTTCCTCCTTTAACTTTGGGTGTCAAGTATTTTGTCTCAGCAATGAGAAAACAGCTTTCTGGTTTCCTCTAATATCTGGCTACCACTCTCCCACCAAGAGAACTTCTCAGCTTTTAAAGCCTTTTCAGCTGAAGCGGGACCACTCCACGCCACTTTCAAGGGCTAAGCCTCATGCCTGATATGTGGGCCACATGGAAAGTTTATCCAACTACCAGATGGCTTAACCAGATGCAGATGAATTACAAACTAAGGTGAGGTGCTGATGTTAGAACTAAGGAACTCCACTCCTTCTCTGTCTTCTGAGACTTCTACCCCTCCTAATTTTTTCCTGATGCTTGTTTTTTTCACTTGACAAGACACTGGTACAGTTAAAAGTTCACAAAAGCTCCTATGGGTCACGTAGTGGAATTCTTTAGTTCTTCCCAACATCCTTGAGGTAACTCTTGTTCAAATATAAAGATAGTCTCATTTTTCATACCACTGTTTTAATTCAACTCAGGCATGGGATATCGAATGATAGAGTTGCTCTAGATTGGGGGGCATAGTTTCATGTACCTATCACTCTAGCCCTCTAGGAGGGTGAGGCAGGAAGATCACAAGTTCGAGTTCAGCCTGGGCAACTTGGTGAGGGATCTGTCTCAAAAGAAGGTTGTATGAAGGCCCTGAGTTTAATCTTCATTATGGGGATGGGGAGGAGGTGCTTTAATTACCTATTAGTTAAATAACACAAATGCCTGTGCCATTGCTAATACTACATGTTGTACCTGGATAAATCCCTCTGAGGAAATAGAGAGCCAGCTGCAAAAAGTAAGCCAACAGGTTCAACTGCCACAGGTCTCTCACAGCTTCCCATGGTCATTTGCTTTTTTTTAGTTAGTTGTCATTACGCCTTAATACAAACTGGGTTTGTTATGCTTTCGTTGGTTTTGTTTTATATCATTTCCATTTATTTCAGGCCACACCCACAGTGACCCACTTTTTCTGACCCACCTCCTACAAGTTAGCTATAAGCTCCAGTAATCCAATCATATTTTAAAAGCCCTGCCTAACGAGCACATGAGGTTTTAAGGAGATATCTAGATATAAACTATAACAAGAGAGAAACTCTAAAATATATCTGACAGAAGGTTTAGCAATAATGAATTTGAAAAGACAAATTTCCTAGATAGCAATGGCTGAAAGTTTTCCAGTTTTAATAATAGACAGTTTCAAGAAGCCCAATGTAGCTGGGTGTGGTGGCGCACGCCTGTAATCCCAGCACTTGGGAGGCTGAGGCAGGAGGATTATTGTGAGTTTGAGACCAGCCTGGGCTACAAAGTGAGCTCAAGACCAGCCTGAACTGAGTAGAGAGACCCTATCTCAAAAAGGACAAAAAAAAAAAAAAAAAAAAAGCCCAATGTACCTTTCTTATATTAATGTAAAACTGTAGGAAAAGAGTAGAATGCAAGATAACTTGGAATATGACAAAGCATGTACAAAGCAATGGCAATGAGCTAACACTGATGTCTCAATAAGAACAATGGAAATCAGAAGACTTTGGGGTAAAGTTTTCCATGACCTGAGAAAAATCACCTACCGACTTAACATTTTATAAACGGTGAAGCTGTTTTTCAAGAATAAGTTCAGCCTAGGTGTGGTGATATACAACTCTAATATCAGGCGTCTAGGAAATGGGGGCAGAAGGATTGAAAATTCAAGCCCAGCCTGGGCAATTTAACAGTTTAGCAAGAATTTGTTCCAAAATAAGCAAAAGGCTAGAGATATAGCTCAGTATAAAACCCATGAATTCAAGTCCCAATACCCCCTCAATAGAGTAATGGCAAAATATCCAAGTACATTGTACATGTCTATAAGCCCAGCTGCTTAGGAGGCAGAAAGATCACATAGACACACACATTTTCAGTGAAACAAAAAATATAGTTTATTGCCTGGCATGGTGGTGCACGCCTGTAATACCAGCACTTGGGAGGCTGAGGCAGGAGGATCGTTGCGAGTTTGAGGCCAGCCTGGGCTACAAAATGAGCCCAAGACTAGCCTGAACTGTATAGCAAGACCCTGCCTCAAAAAGACCAAAAAAAAAAATATATAGTTTATTGATAAAAGTTACTCATTAGTGAAAATTCTAACATGTTTCTCAAGTAGAGGGAAATGATGCTGAGGTAGGACATTAGGGCAGGGCAGGCTGGCTGGGAGACAGACATAACCTATTGTTATACTTAGGGGTTTTGCAAGGGGAAACAATACAATACAGGACACATAATTATAAGATTATTTTATAATAGTCACTCAAAGAGTCATATACAAAAAGAGTTCAGGAAATCTGTCCACACACTAAAGACCAAAGAATCCAGCTGAGGGCCTGAATCCCACAGTAATGTCCGGTATGAGTTCAGCTGAAGACCTAGAGCCTGTTACAATGCCCCTCATGAGTACAACTGGAGGCCAAGAACCCACGACAATGTCTCACACAGATCTGTTTCATGGATCTGTGCTGGGAAGGCCCAAAGATCAGTGGTGGAAGCTAGAAAGTCTGTGCCAGTGGGAAAAAGGATCTCTGCTAGCAGGCTGAGGGATCTGCACTGGAGCCAGAAAATGACACTCAAAGAACCAGAGTCCCCGAAAAGGACCACAGCCATCCTCAGCAACAGTGAGGTCCTGAGCTCCTTTGATGATGAGAACAGCCAAGCTCCTATCAGGAAAGCTAATGCAACAAGCTTCTCCAGGAGACTGAGCAGTGCACCATTTTCCCCTTTAGAGCCAGGAAGCGATGCTCAAAGCAAGGACCAGAGCTCCGTCAAATTGAACCATAGCCATTCCCAGCGACACCGAGATCCTGGGCTCCTTCGATGATGAGAACAGCCAAGTTCATCAGGAAAGCCAGCATGACAAGGTCCTCCAAGAGAACTAACAGCAGCTCCAGAAAAACCAACAGCTCCCAACAGCTTTACTTCTTTTTCTCCAGTTCTGCCTCTTATGCTGCCAACAACAATCTTCAGGTGGGCCTCCCACACCCAGTGCCATGCTGGTTCAGTTCAGCTGAGTGTTATAAGTTGACCACCAGTTGTCAATCCACCATGCTGGTCAATCACAAAGATCTAGATTGGAGGCTAAAAACAGGATGTAACCATATAACCTGATCCAGAATGTATGTCACTTGTCAGTCATGGTCAGAATGTGTGAGCAGAGCAACTTTAAATGGACCAGATTCTAAGAGGATATAAAAGATGGTGGCCATTGACTTTACTGCTATGTACTATGCTCTTACTCTTCTGCTACCCTCCTGTTCCGTCAATGGCCTGTCCTGCTTGTGAGATGTCTCCCTTCTTGCTCTTTTCTCTTTTTACTCTTTTCTTCAGTTCCTTTCTTCTCTCTTCTTCATTCTTTTGTTTTCTTCCTTTACTTTTTTTTTTTTGTCTTTTTGAGACAGGGTCTCACTATGTAATTCAGGCTGGCCTTGAGCTCACTTTGTAGCCCAGGCTGGCCTGCAACTCACAGCGATCCTCCTGCCTCAGCCTCCCGAGTGCTGGGATTACAGGCGTGCACCACCACGCCTGGCTTCTTCGCTTACTTTAAAATAAAAGGTTGTGTTTAACTGTTTTTCAGTTGTCCTGGCCAATTCTTTGGGTGGGACAGAAAGAGTCTGGAATCACTGGACACTGCACCCTTGGTCAATAATTCTACATAGTCTGATCTATAAACAGGACTAGTGAGCAACAGTATTGATGAATATGTGGCTGAATCTAAAGAAACATTCTGTAAAATACTATTTGACTTTGGGACGATAGTCCCGAACTAAAATGTTGGGCACAGCAGCATTTCACAGTGATCAAAGTGAAAATATTCTACAGGTCTTATACTCTTGTGACTAAATGTATAGATTCATTCTAGACTTTGTTGACAAGGTCTGTTAAAATAGCTAGGGCAATCACTAAAAGGAGAGAAAACGAATATAAGTGAGAAGATCAATATGGAAGGAGAATTTAGAGAGTACAAAATGGAATGAAAAAAAAAGGCTCAGTCCAAATTACAGGAAGGAGAATGTAAAACAAAACAAAATAAAAAATAGAATAAATAAATTGACAGAAGCAAAGCCAAATTAGTGATCACCATAAATGTTACTCAATTCTGTAAAAAACAAAACTTTATGTAAAAAGACTATGCAGCTGGGGATATAGCTCAGTGGCACAAGCGTCTGGCTGGCAAGCACAAGAGCCTGAGTTTGTTTCCCGGTACAAAAAAAAGGACTATACAAAAAAATTTTTAGGGGCTGGAGATTTAGCTCAGTGGCACAGCGCCTGCCTAGCAAGCGCAAGGTTGTGAGTTTGCTTCCTGGTACCAGAAGAAAAACAACAACAAAAAATTATATTTAAAAAGCGAATTCACTTGAAACAGAAAGACAAGCTGGGCGTGGTGGCACACACCTGTAATCCCAGCACTCGGGAGGCTGAGGCAGGAGGATCGTTGTGAGTTGCAGGGCCAGCCTGGGCTACAAAGTGAGCTCAAGGCCAGCCTGAACTGCATAGTGAGACCCTGTCTCAAAAAGACAAAAAAAAAAAAAATTGCTTTAGGCCAAAAACAATGGAGTCATTCTTGATCTATCACTTCCTCTCATATCTCATATCTTAGCAGTAAGTTTAGTAAAATTCCTTCCTTCCTTCCTTCCATCTTTTCTTCCTTCCTTCCTCCTCCCCTCTCTCCCTTTTCCTCTCTTCCTTTCTTCCTTCCCTCCTTTCTTTTGTGGCATTGGGAATTGAACTCACTGGCCTTTGTACTCAGGGACATCCCAACCACTTTTAATTTTTCTTTTGAGACAGAGTTTCACATAGTTGATAAACTGTCTGGGCTTACCTTATAGTTGCAATCCTCCTGTCTCCACACTCCCCAAGTGCTAGAATTGCAGGTGTGTGCCATCATGTCTGGCCTATTTTATTCTTTCTTCTTCCTTCCTTCTTTCTTTTCTTTTTTTTTTTGAGACAGGGTCTTGCTATGCAATCCAAGCTGGTCTTGAACTCACTGTGCATCCCGGGCTGGTGTTGAACTTGTGATCTTCCTGCCTCAGCCTCTGGGTTGCTGGGATTACAGAACATGCCTGACTATTCTTTTTTTTCCTTTGTCATTAATTTGTACCTTGAAAGAAAGGCAATCCCCAGCCCTTTTATTACTTCTCTCCACCCCGGTAGTCCCCACCCTTCTTCAAGCTACTGTCATCTCTGGCCTGGGTTATTATGTTTGTCTCCTGGTGCTGATATTCCTCCTTCTGCCTGTGAGCTCTGTGCTTGTCCAGATTATTAGAAGCCGATGCCAGGACAGGCTCAAATGTACACATAATTTACTGAGGGGAAAACCCCTGTGAGGCAGAACAGGAAGGGAATACGGAGAGGCTTGTGGGGCCGCCAGACTGTGATGCAAGTCTGCTCTGAAATGGAGAGAAGGAAGCTAGGTCGGGTGCCACCGCGGCAGGTTTCTGTGTATGAAAAGTTGAGCGAGGGGTCCTGAGCCAAAGCTGCCTGTCAGAGGAGTTCTGTGATGCTTGGGAGAGGGCCTGCCTCGGTATTCCTCCCGGTTCCGTCACTGACTTGAGAAGAGGCGGTGGAAATGGTGGCCTCAAAGCCCTCCGTCTGGGGTCCGCAGTGAGTCCGGCCTCCTGCACTCAGTCATCTGGAGTGCGGGCCAGCGACCGGCGTCACCACCCCGCCCGTCCGTTCTCCTGTAGTAGTCTGTGCCGTCCTGCCCACGTGTAGCCGGACCCTGTCCCTGTGCTGTCCAACCCTCCAGATACTTCCCGTTCAGTCTGGAATGAAAGCAACTCCCATTTACGTGGGTTCCCTACTACTTGAAAGAGGTGAGCCCATCAGACCTTCAGCCCCTACACCGAGGCACTTCCGGCAGGTAGGGGTCCTGTACTCTGTAAGTAGCGGTTGGAAGGTGAGAGGATGTTGGCCTCTTAGATGTACCAGTTGACTTCTTTGGATCTGAACCAAAGGCCACGGAATCTGGGCCTCTGCAAAGAAAAGCGTGTCGACACACGGCATATTTACCTTTCCAAGGAAAAAATGAGGGAAACACGCAGGTTTGAAATTTTCTGGAGGGAAACATCCAAAGATTTATCTAGGTACCGGGACTTTTTCCCTCCAGTACTGGCGATTGAATCCAGGGCTTACGCAGGCTGAGTAAACCCTCCATGGCAGAGCTGTATCCCATTCCTTTTTATTTTATTTTATTTTATTTTATTTTTTATTTTTTTTGGTTTTTCTCCGGTACCGGGAACCGAACTCACGACCTTGCGCTTGCCCAGGCAGGTGCTTTTGCCGCTGAGCTAAATCCCCAGCCCCTCCCATTCCTTTTTAAATTTTATTTTGGGACAGGGTCTCGTTAAGTTGCCCAGGCTGACCTCTGCCTTGTAGCCTTCCTGTCTCAGCCTCCAGAGTAGCTAGGATTAAGGGGAATGTCATCCAACCGAGCTGGAATCAGGGCCCTTTCTTCTTTCTTTTTTTCTTTTTTTCAGTACTGGGGATGGAACATAGGGGTGCTTTACCCTTGAGACCTTTACCTCCAGATTTTTAAAAATATGATTATTTTTATTTTGGGACAGGGTCTTGCTAAATTGTCTAGGCTGGGCTCAAACTCAAGATCCTCCTGCCTCAGTTTCCCCGGTGCTGGGATTACCAGTATGTATCACCACACCCTGCTCAACCAGGGACTCTTAAAACTGAAGGTAGTCTGGAATTTTCCCCCTAGTCCCCTGGCCATTACTCCTAAAGGCAGTCAATGATTCTGTCTGGAATTATTGATCAAATAAAGTCCAGGAACAAGGGCTGTAGGGAGACATGGTTCATTCAGAGTCTGGGGCACGGTGTGTTTGAAACATCTTACAGCATCCTAAAGTAAGCAAGTGCTGAAAAATTAGTGGAGTACAGGATCCAGCTTGAAGGGGTTCCCACAGGTTAAAGGTTGGTCAATTTGAGCAGTAAAATAAAAAACAACAGACATGGATTATAATTCCTTGAGTAACAACAACAAAAAAATACATGAGCCAAGTGTGGTGGTGCACACCTGTAATCCCGGCACTAAGAGGCTGAGGCAGGAGGATCCAAAGACTGAGCCCAGCCTGAGCAATATAGTGAATTAGTAAATGAAAAAATTAAAGAAGAGCTATCTCTGAGACTCTGTCTCAAAAAGAAAAAAAAAAAAAAGTGGCCAGTGTGGTGGCACATGCCTGTAATCCCAGCACTCAGGAGGCTGAGGCAGGAGGATTGTTCGAGGATGAGTTGGAGGCCAGTCTGGGCTACAAAGTGAGCTCAAGGCCAGCCTGAACTGCATAGCGAGACTCTGTCTCAAAAAGAAAAAAAAAAAAAAAAAAAGAAGAGATACCTCATAGTAAAATTTAAAAATGTATAAATCCATGCAAAGAAAAATAAAAAGAAAAGCATCTCTTTATTACCCCTAAAATACTAATAATTGACTTATATAATAATCATCAATATGGATGTGGGGGCATTGTGCCACATGCCCATAATCCTAGCACTAGGGAAGCTGAGGCAGGAGGATTGCCAAGAGTTCGAGGCTAACCTGGGCTACATAGTGAGTTCAAAGACCAGCTTGAACTACATAGCAGGACCCTGTCTCCAAAAAAAATCATCAATAAATACTAAAACAATTATGTGGATGACTGTTGAGAAACAAGACGCTCGTATAGTCTGAAAGTAGCACTTTACAGAATAAGGATACTTATTATTATTGTAATAGTCATTTATTTGGTGGTACTGGGGATTGAAATTAAGGCCTTTGACTGAGCTACATCCCCAGCCCTTTTTTTTATTTTTTATCTTGAGCCAAATTCTCCCTAGATCACTAAATTTCCCTGGCTGGACTCAAATTTGAAATCCTCCTGCCTGAGCTTCCCTGAGTGCTGAGATTACAGGTATGTACCATCATACCTACCAGAATACTTTCTAATTATAAAGGAAAAAGGGCGGCTGGGGATTTAGCTCAGTGGCACAGCACCTGCCTGGCAAACACAAGGTCATGAGTTTGATTCCCAGTACCGGAAAAAAAACAAACAACAAAAAAAGGAAAAAGGTATCTTTATGTTACAGAAAGCCAGGAGGGCCTTGGCAAAATGAATGAAACAAACTGACATGAATCACTGTCTATAGCAGGGAATCCTCCAAGTTGTCCTTATGCTTGATGATTCACTTGAAGGATCTATGAAACTCAAAAGTGTTGTTATACTCACAGTTCCAGAATATTTCAGAGCAAGGATACAGATTGAAATGAGCATCTGGGAGTGCTAGGGCATGCCTATAATCCCAGCACTCTCTGAAAGGCTGAGGTAGGAGGATCGAAAGTTTAAACCCAGCCTGTGCAGTTTAGTGATTTAGTGAGACCCTCTCTCAGTATAAAAAAATACAAAAAGGGGGGCTGGGGATTTAGCTCAGCAGCACAGCGCCTGCCTGGCAAGTATGAGGTCGTGAATCCGATTCCCGGTACCAGAAAAAAAAAAAATACAAAAAGGGCTGGAGGTGTAGTTCAGTGCAAAGGCCCTGGGTTCAATCCTGGTACAAAAAAAAAAAAAAAAAAGAGCAATATCAAAGACACCTGGGCTTAGATACTACAGAGAAACCAAGTGTGAGTGAAAGGAAAAACTGTACAAGGAAAAATTATTCTTTTTAGAACTTTGTTCTCTTTGAAGCTGCCTAGCTCTGTAACTATTTCATGGCTCTGTAATTGCTTTCTTTTCTTTTCTTTTTTTTTTTTTGCCTTTTTGAGACAGGGTCTCACTATGCAGCTCAGGCTGGCCTTGAGCTTACTTTGTAGCCTAGGCTGGTCTCGAACTTGCGACCATCCTCCTACCTCAGCCTCCTGAGTGCTGGAATTACAAGCCTGTGCCACCACGCCTGGCTTGTAAATTGCTTTCTTGACACCTGTAACCACACATTCAGGATACTTGACTGTACCACGCTTTGTGGTCATTAATCTGCTCTTGTAACTGATGGTCATTAATCTAGCCCTGTAACCAATAATCTCACCCTGCTAGTTAATCCAAAGAACTGCCAGGTGGTCCTGTCCTGTGTCTGTAACCCCTGTTTATGCCTCGTATAAAAATGCTGGCTTACAGGCACTGCCTGGCTTTTATTGGAAGTTATTCTATCCAGGACCACTGGTGTAAAATAAAGCTGTTCACTCACTGCCTCCTGACTTCCTCGGGTGTTGTTCCTTTCCCAGACTTAGATTTGCCACAGCATGAGTTTCCAGTGTCCTCTCCTGGAGGGGTCATGTGAATGGTGCTTGCTTCTTCAGCAACTGCATGGGGCGACTTGCATAAAGTGCTGCCTACCAAAGAAGTTCACCCACACCTTGGTGTCTGGGGTTTTACTGAAGGGGTCCATCACATACCAAGTCTCCAGGCCACCAGAGGTCAAACTTACGTAACATAGTCCAGGACCTCAGGCATACAAGAACAGATGTTGGGCTGGGGATATAGTTCGGTGGTACAGCGCTTGCCTACCATGTGCAAGACACTAGAATCTAAGGCTGTACTTTCAGGGATCATTGTTATAGTTCATTCACCATAAGTGGAATTGTGAACATAAGTGGTCAGGCTGATAGAGTACAGGGGTTATGGCTTGTGTCTAGATGTCTGCCCAAAGCCTCATGCAGTCCTAAAGCATGTTTTTTAGAGCTGGCTGAATCTGGTGTGTGTTTTTCTTCTGGTACCAGGAATCGAACTCACAACCTTGTGCTTGCCAGGCAGGTGCTTTTGCCACTGAGCTAAATCCCCAGCCCCTTCTGGTGTGTGATTGTTCATGGTGCAGTTCTAGGATTAAGGGTGGATGATTACTAAATCAATCCACTGACTGGTTTGGCACTGGCCTAATCCTGGTAGCCTGGATATGATATAAGGGACAGAAAGAGGCTGTCTTGTCTCTTGCTTGCTTTGCTACCTTCTGCCCACCATGAACTATTTCTCCTCTGTCATGTCCCTCTGCCAAGCCACCATGCCTTGGAGCCAGCCAATTATAGACTGAAACCTCTACAAACTGTGAGCTAAATAAATCTTTCCCTTTAACTTTGAGTGCCAGATATTTTGTCTCAGCAGCAAGAGAAAAGTAAGACAATGGGCCAGGTCTAAGTAAGGCTTGCAAAGACACTTATCAGGGAGGACACTGAGGGCCGTCTCCCAGGAGCAGGTCAATGTCCAAGCCTTTCTTTGGACCATGCAGAGTCTGAACAACCCAAATCCAGTTGAATTAACCCTTTACTGCACATGTCCTTATTGAAAAAGGGCTCAAATCAAGTGTAGCCTGCTGCCAAAACATTTCTTCTACATCTAATGAAGAGGAAACCAGCAGAGATAGCCAGATGGATTGACATGTGGCAAAACAATAGTCCTGTTTTTTAAAAACTGTCAAGCTATGAATAAAAATGGGGAATCAGAGACCAGGGATATAGCTCAGCGGCATAAGGGCCTGCTTGGCAAGCACAAGGTCCTGAGTTCGATTCCCGGTACCAAAAATAAGTAAATAAATAAATAAAAAATGAAAAAAGGGAATGGTTCTAAATTAGAGGTGACCTATCTTTCTACTTTCTGTTCCTATGTTTTAAACTATTTTAGACACTTCCTACGAGTGGAATCAGAAAACATTTGTCCCTTGTGAGTGATTTATTTCTTAGCAAAATGTCCTTGAGATTCACTCATGTTCTGCATGTGACAAGATTTGTAGTCTTCTTTAACCTTTCTAAACTTTCTTTTTTTTTTTTTGGTTTTTTTTTTTTTTCCAGTACCGGGAATTGAACTCACAACCTCGCACTTGCCAGGCAGGCACTGTGCCGCTGAGCTAAATCCCCAGCCCCCTAACCTTTTTAAACTTTTGTGTGTGTGAACCTTCATATGATTCTCCATAATCTTTTTTTTTTTTTTTTTTTTTTTTAGGCAAGATCTCATTATGTAATTCAGACTGGCTTTAAACTCAGAAATCCTCCTGTCTCAGCCTCCCAAGTGCTAGGATTACAGACATGCACCACCGTGCCCATCTATAATAGTCTACTTTATGTCATGCTATGTTTTCTTTTTCCATTCACCTGTCAAGATTAACATTTGGCTTGTTTCCATCCCTTGGCTATTGTGAATGACACCAGGATGAACATAGATGTGCAAATATATCTCTTGCAAACACTGCTTTCAGCTATTTTAGATATATACTCAGAAGGGCTGGATCATATGATGATTCCATTTTTAATCTGGTGAAGAGTCTCCATCCTAGCTCTTCCAGGGGCTGCATAATTTTACATTCCTAAAAACAACATAGAAAGGGTCCAATTTCTCCACATCTTTGAAAATACTTCTTCTCTCCTGATTGTTTGTGGTTTCTGACAACGGTCATCCTAGTAGGCGTGAGATGCTGATACCTTATTTTAGGTTTTGATTTGCACTTTTCTGATAATTAGTGTGTATGTGCATGTGTGCATGGGTTTTACTGGGGGCTGAACCCAGGACAATGCAAATGCTAGGCAAGCTTTCTATCACTGAGCCGCCCCCCGCCTCTGGCCCTTAAGCACCTTTTTGCATGCTTGCTGGGCTTTTGTGTGTCTTTTTTGGAGAAATATCTATTCAAGTCCTGTGACCATTTATGTATGTGACACTTATTTATGACAAGGTCTCCCTAAATTGCTCAACGATCCCAGTATGCTGGGATTATAGGTATGTGCCACCACACTTGGTTTACGGTTAGGTCTTTAATTCTACTTGAGCTAATTTTTGTATGCAGTGAAAGATAAGGGAACAATTTCATTCTTTTGCACGTAGACATCCAGGCATTTGTTGGAAATTTTGTTTTACTGCAGGTCAACCGAAGCCTTTAATTAATATCATAATATATTGATCATTGAGGATATGATTACAGTCTTCTTGGGATTTTTTTTTTTTTTTTGATCTTTTTGAGACAGGGTCTTGCTGTGCAGTTCAGGCTGACCATGCACTCACTTTGTAGCCTAGGCTGGTCTCGAACTCGAGAGGATCTTCCTGCCTCAGCCTCCCAAATGCTGGGATTACAGGTGTGCGCCACCATGCCTGGCCTGTTTTTTATTTATTTATTTATTTATTTATTTATTTATTTATTTATTTATTTATTTGTCTTTTTGAGACAGGGTCTCACTATGGGGTTCTGGCTGGCCTTGAGCTCACTTTGTAGCCCAGTTGTTCTCAAACTTGCAACAATCCTCCTGCCTCAGCCTCTCAAGTGCTGGGATTACAGGTGTGTGCCACCACGCCCAGCCTCTGTTTTGTTTTTGAGACAGGGTCTTGCTATGCAGTTCAGGCTGGTTTGGACTCACTATATAACCCAGACTGGCCTCAAACTTGTGGCAGTCCTCCTGCTTCAGCCTCCCATGTGCTGGGGTTACAGGCGTGCATCACCATGCCCAGCTGTGACTTTTTTTTTTTGAAACAGGGGTCCTGCTATGTTGCCCAGGCTGGTTTTAAACACTTGAGCCTCCTGCCTCAGCTTCCCAAATACCTGGGATTACAGGTGCCCGGGGAGCAGTCTTTTCTTGTATTTTCAATTTTATTTGGTAGCAAAAGTTATCTTGGTTTGGTTATATAAAAGTTTAGTATGTGTGAATGTTCTCTGTAAATATATTTGAATAAATCAGTGACAAGTACATTCTCATACATTTATAATTGTGTAAAAAGCAGAAAAGTGTTTTTTTTTCCTGGGCAATGCTAATGGTTCTCAGTAAGAGTTAATATACTGAGTCAAAGGGCTGGGCATAGTGGCGCACGCCTGTAATCCCAGCACTTGGGAGGCTGAGGCAGGAGGATTGTTGCAAGTTCAAGACCAGCCTGGGCTACAAAGTGAGCTCAAGGCCAGCCTGAACTGCACAGCAAGACCCTGTCTCAAAAAGACAAAATATATTGAGTCAAAGAAAGGGAAATAATAGGACGAAGAAAGTCATTTATTAGTTAATTTGCTTTCCAAAACTAAAACAGTCATAAGAGGCCTGATGATAAAAACCACTGAACAGCTGGGCATGGTGGCACACACCTGTAATCCCAGCACTTGGGAGGCTGAGGCAGGAGGATCATCTTGAGTTTGAGACCAGCCAGGGCTACAAAGTGAGCTCAAGGCCAGCCTGAACTGCATAGCGAGGCCCTGTCTCAAAAAGACAAAAAACAAACAAACAAAAACAAACAAACAAAGAAAAAAACCACTGAACATAGACTCATGCTACACATTATGCTAAGTATTCCTCAGAGCAATCTAGAAGACATTCTTAAGTCATATGCTAGAGGTCAGTGGAGCAAAACAAAAGGTGCTTGGATTAATTTAATTAGTGCCGTGTAGAATTCAAGAATATGGCGTCCTACACAGGTACAAAGATAGAGCAGTAGCAGGGTTAGGGAATCTCTGCTAGACCGCACCTGTTGGCATCCTCAGTGAATCCAGTCCTTGTTTAAGGCTTCCAGTTGGAGCTGGCAGTTGTTGCAGGGATTACATTATTTAAAGCCTTCAGCTGCCTAGTGTAGGCAAGCAGTAGCTTAGAAGACACTTAATCTATTTTTTAAAATCTGTTCCTAAGTTTGCTTTGCTTAGGCTGTAAGACTGCATGTACCACCCACCTGCCACATTCTAGAATCTTTTAAATTTATCCAAGGGGAAAAGGTCTTTGTGAAATAGCTCTATTTCCATATAGAAATACACAAAATAGTGAGCACCATATATCTGTAATAAATAAATCATAACCTGCTGAACTTCTAAAATGCACTGTTCAAATTGATTTCAAAAGGAAATGACTTCTTTCCACAGCCATCTTTTAAATTTTTATTTTTAATTGGTGTTAGAGGAGCTTTTCATAAAAAAACATGGATTTTTTTCCCAACAGAAACATTTCAATGTTAAAGGCAGCTGCATATATATTAAATAATTTGGTAGCACATGACAATATGTTTAACTTCTTAGAAAATTATTAGAATTACTTAATAAAGTTTACTATGCCTTTGCAGTGACCTAATAAGAGATATGGATGAAAGCTTCTGGATAACTGCGAAGCTGGGGATTTATCAGGTAAATCTACTTATATGTGATTAACCATTACCTAAAGCACCAGTGTTTTCTTATTCCACAGTTGAAAATTGCAAATACAGTAACTGCTTTCGTAATAGAAAATTTTAGCCTGATATGTGCATTGCTTCTTTGAATTTGCTAGAAGCATTTTATATATATATATATATATATATATATATTTGAGACAGGGTCTCGCTATGCAGTTCAGGCTGGCCTTGAGCTCACTTTGTAGCCCAGGCTGGCCTTGAACTCACAATGATCCTCCTGCCTCAGCCTCCCGAGTGCTAGGATTACAGGCGTGCACCACCATGCCCAGCTGTTAGGTGCATTTTAGATTAATATTTTTGTAAATTGAAGAACTGCGTTTCCAATAACATTCACTGTCTGAAGTTCTTTTTTGGCTGCCTCTCCAAAGAATAAAACTTCTTTTTTCTAAATGGTGAAACATGAAGTAAAGCAACTATGGTGCTCATATATTCTTTTTTTTCCCTTGGTTTTTGTTTTTTTTCCAGTACCGGGAATCAAACTCACGACCTTGTGCTTGCCAGGCAGGCGTTGTGCCGCTGAGCTAAATCCCCAGCCCCCAGTACTCATACATTTTTATTTTCCTAGAATTTATGTGTAGAATTTGTAAAGCAACCAAACAGCTCTATGAAATAGATATCAAGTGTTGAAATATAAAATGCTAACTAAGCTTTTTCCTTTTACAAATCACATGATTTCATTGATCATGGTGGAACACACCTGTAACCCCAGCACTTGGGAGCCTGAGGCAGGAGGATCACCTCCAGAGTGAGGCTAGCTCAGGCCACATAGTGAGTTCCAGACTACCATAGCAAGACTGTCTCAAAAAAACAAAAAACAAAAACAAACAAAATAAAATCACAAGATCTCTTCCTTGTGAAGCTAACAAAATTTATTGCCTTCTTTCTTTCCTCCCTAAGACTTTTCACTACTTTATTTTTAGAAGCTTATTTTAGGCACGATTAAGATGAAGGCAAAAATTTTAGGTATGTAGGCAGAGGAAGAAAATAAATTTAGGACAACTGCTTCTTAAATACAGAAAATAATGGTTGAGCTATTCTAGTGCAAGTTTTTCCTTGGCTACAAATACACTTTCCAAGAAAAGTGGAGCCGGGCATGGTGGCACATGCCTGTAATCCCAGCACTCAGGAGGCTGAGGCAGGAGGATTGTTGCGAGTTTGAGACTGGCCTGGGCTACAAAGTGAGCTCAAGGCCAGCTTGAACTACATAGTGAGTCTATGTCTCAAAAAAAAAAAAAAAAAAAAAAGTGGAATATGATTTTACATTAAGTGGCAGCAGATTTTGGAGAGCCAATGTGGACAGATTAAACCAAACAAAAAGCATTTATACCTACTCCATGGCTGATTTTTATTTAATTATTTTGTTTCAATGGGGCAGAATTCCATCATCCTTTCTCCAGTTTGGTTGCTTTCAAAATGCCATCAGTGGGCACCACCCTAAGGTCCCACAGAGGAGACTAAGGTGCCCCAGCTCTGCCCCCACTCTGGGCCTCTGCCCTCAGGGTCACTTTCTTGTCTGAGGGTGGCTCCTAAGGGGTCAAACACTCATTTTTCTACTCCTCACAGCTGCCGCCGCCTGCTCTGTTTCCTGGGGTTCCTCCCCCACATCCCACCCGAGATCGGCTCTGGCTTCACTCAGCTTGCTTAGTGTCACCCTCTTTCTTTCTGTCATGAAAATAAGTATACGGCTGTTCCCATACTGGAGGAATGGAGGACTGAGCCCAATCTACAATCCAGCTGTATCGGCCATTGCTGGAAACACATCTTTTGTAGCAAACCAGTCTATCCCCACAAGGCTGATTTCCCTTAAAATCTGTAAGGAAGTCAGTCATGGTGGCACACACTTACAATTCTGGCATTCTGGGAGGCTGGGGCAGAACCTGCTAGCAGCCCATGCTGGCCTTGAACTCTAGATCCTCCTGTCTCAGCCTGCTGAGTACTAGGATTACAGGTGTGTACCACCATGCCTGGCTCATATGGGCTTTTAAAGAGTACTACCTGGAGTTAGAGGTAGCCAGAGGTGTTTTGTTTTTTTGTTTTTTGTTTTTTTTTAGACAGAGTCTCACAACATAGTTCAAGCAGCCCTTGAACTCAGTATGTAGTGCAGACTGACCTTGAACTCATGATGATCCTCCTGACTCAGCCTCCCGTGTACTGGGATTACAGGAGTGCACCACCACGCCTGGCTCACAGTAGCTAGTTTGAGGCTTGCGTTTCCCATGAATTAGAAGGTTCAGTGTGACATCTTCTCCATATGGGCTCTTTTAACTCTTGTTGTCACTCTCTCTCCAGAAACCATTAGCAACCACCTATGGCCATTGGCCAAACCCTCGCCCAGGTGAGGATGCTCTCTGGCTTTCCTTTAGTTGGCTTGAAATTTGCATCTTGGGTTTCTCTTTTTTTTTGTCTTTCTGAGACAGGGTCTCACTATGCAGTCCAGGCTGGCCTTGAGCTCTCTTTGTAGCCCAGGCTGTTCTTGAACTTGCAACAATCCTACTGCTTCAGCCTCCCAGGGTTTCTCTTCTTCTCTCCATTCAGATTTAATTATCAGGGCTTTTCATGTTTTTCTGGAACTGACCTGGTGAGTCCATTGTACGCTGTCTCTGGCAATTTCCTTTGCCACAACAGAGAAGTCAGACTAAGTACCTTCAAGGGCAGAGATGATGTACTATCTTTTAAAAAGATTTTTGTTTTCTTTTTTTGTTGTGGATTTTAGCTTTCTTATCTACAATGCCAGAATATTGTTCTCTAGCTGGGTGTGGTGGAGCATACCTGTCATCCTAGCTCTCAGGAGGCTGAGGTATGAGGATTGCATGGCTGTGAGTTCAAGGCTAACCTGGGCTACACAGTGAGACTCTGTCTCAAACACACACGTACAAACACAGAGAAAAACCCAAAGTACTGGCCTCTGAGCAGTGTGTGTGCATCATTGAGTTTTGTTGTTGGTCGGGCGTGGTGGTGCACACTTGTAATCCCAGCACTCGGGAGGCTGAGGCAGGAGGATTATTGTGAGTTTGAGACCAGCCTGGGCCACAAAGTGAGCTCAAGGCCAGCCTGAGCGGTATAGCGAGATCTTGTCTGAAAAACACACACACACAAAAAAAGTTTTGTTGTTGATGGTGGTGGTGATAATGATAGCTTTGGCACACCATGAATCTTGGTCCTTGCAGTGACTTGATATTCCAGAGTCACCCTGCAGGAGGATGGCATGATATGGTGACCCTCATTGTGGACTCTGGAGCCAGATTTTCTGTGTTCAAATTCTGGCTTTGTCACTTTCTAGCTATGTGACGCTGGTCAACTTACTTAACTTCTGTATGTCTCAGTTTCCTTCATCAGTAAATTATGATCAGACTTCCTAGGGTTATTCTAAGATTTAAATATGTTAATATTACTAATGAACTTAGAACAGTGTCTGACACAATAAACATGAAAATGTTTGTTGAACAGTCAAACAGTGAATTTTAAAATAAATAACTACTGGGCGTGGTGGTGCACGCCTGTCATCCCAGCACTTGGGAGGCTGAGGCAGGAGGATCGTTGTGAGTTTGAAGCCAGCCTGAGCTACAAAGTGAGCTCCAGGGCAGCCTGAACTGCATAGTAAGACCTTGGCTCAAAAAGACCTAAATAAATAAATAAATAACTGGTCTACATCCATCCTCTTAGGCAACATTAAAATGTTTTCATTTGAAATGGGTTAAAAATATTTTCATGCCTGGCTTGTCTTTTACTGTTTTGTACATTTATTTTTACAGATTAAGACTAACTAATATCCTAAAAGGGGGGCAGTTAAAATAACTCATGGTCCACTATGCAGCTGTTTAAAAGAATGCAATACATTTATATATATATCCATGTAGAAGATCATCCAGCTATAGTATGGAGGAAAGGGGAGGATAAAACAGTATGGATGGTATGTGCATATATGCTTTGTGGAACGAGTTCATTAAATGGATCACACTCAAAATATGGCATAAGGAAGGCTGAGCTCAGGAGCATGTGCCTGTAATCCCAGCTCCTCGGATGGCAGGAGAAGCCCTTGAGCCCAGGGTTTAAGGCCAGCCTGGGCAGCATAGCAAAACCCCATCTTTTTTTTTAAAAAAAAATGGAAGCTATAAAAGACAACTTAATTTTTCTGTTTACTGCTTCTTTAAACATTGGAGGAACTATTATGCAGGTGCTTCATAACTTTTTGGCATTTAGGTAATGAAAAGTCCCCAGGACGCTTTTGTTTCCAATAATAGTTTCATGCTCTAGCTACATTTGCTAGTCCAGTGGAGTCACTGAAATGCTAAATCCCTACAGAAATGAGAGCTTGTCCCTTCCTTCAGCTCCATGGAGCTCTCAGCAGGAGGCAGGGGCAGGTGGGGCGCCTCCCCTGCTCCCTAAGCAACTGTGGGGGTAAAGGAAAGGTCTCCCTTGGTTGAAGTACAGCAATTCCTGGCGGGGACTTGTAGGAGCAGACTCCGGTTCTTACTCTTTTCTGTCTTAGATGCTTTCTGAGAGATTCTCCTGCTAGGAGCCTCGGGTTGCAATGCCTGGAATGTGGTGGCTGCTTCTCCCTGGCGGGCCGCTGTGTCCCCAAGCCTCAGCCCTGGGTGTCCAGCACTTCATCGCACATGTATTTCTGTGGGCAGCCAGGCAGCCCTTTTACAGCTTATTTCAGGGTGGTTTTTGCCCGTGAGTTCCCCTGGCTCCTGAACCAGTGCAGCTCAGGCCCGGGGAAGTCTGGTTCTTTCTGTTCGATGCCTCTCTAAGGCCTCAAGCCGTGGTTGATCACCTTAGATCTCCCAGGTGTCCCTCTAATTTAGGGGATTATTTGGAAAAAGGAAAAGAAGAAACAGGTCTGGTCTCAACAGGACAAGTTTATTGCAGAACAAACGTGAGAAGCACCGCTCCGGCACCAGAGACCAGGCCAGCTGCTCTCGACAGCCTATGGGGTCTGGGAGCGGGGAGTCCAGTGAGAGGGGCTTGTGGCTCCCTGTCAACAAGGCCTGAGAGAGCACAAGCAGTCAGGCTGGCCTGGGATAGCGCAGGAGCAGTGGCTGCTGTCAGCGGCAGGGCTGAGAGTGTTCTGAGTCCCCAGTGCAGCTATAGGGGAGGGGCAGTTTATTTGGTTTTGTTTTTTTGGTCTTTTTGAGACAGGTTCTCGCTATGGAGTTCACACTGGCCTTGAGCTCACTTTGTAGCCCAGGCTGGTCTCGAACTCGCAGCGATCCTCCTGCCTCAGCTTCCAGAGTGCTGGGATTACAGGGGTGCTCCACCACGCCCGGCAGGGGGAAATTTAGAGGGGTCTCAGATCAGGGCAGTGGGGGTCGGAAGCCTTCAGGAATGCTGTCCAGCCCAGTTGTAGAAGTAGCGCCTGAAAGCTTCTTTGGGGTTTAAGGTAAGGAGAAACACCCTGCTACAGACAGAACACTCAGGGATGGCACAGTCCCCTGCACAGAAAATACCCATCTTCTGACCACTGCAAGAGCAATGGAGGTTCACAAAGTTAATTTCGGGTTCTTGGCATCCTTCCGTCCTGTCTGGGAGAGAACCCCTCCCTTTGGAACGAGACTGCATGTGTGGTATTTGTTGTTTTCCTCAACCTTGGAGGCTGCAGCAGAAACTAAGAAAGTATCTTATTAGATCACCCTTGTTAACATATATACCTAAGCCTGGTGTGGGGGTGCTCCTCTGTAATATCAGCACTGGAAAACTGAGCCAGGAGGAGCGTGAGTTGCAGGACAGCCGGGGCTCCATGGTCAGCTCAAGTCCAGCTTCAGCTTCAACTACATGATGAGATTCTGCGTCAAAAACCCCTAATCCAGAGAACACTCTTTCAAACATACTCAAGGCACTGCCCCTAGGGGGCGAGGGGCTACAGGAACGGGACAGAGAGGGAGATATTTTACTGTTTGGCTTCTTGTACGTTCTAAATTTTGTACCATATGCATTTGTTACCTGTTTCCTATATACAATGATCTTGCCCTAAGAGGCTTTTTCTTGTATAGAGTGAGCAAAAAAAAACACCAAAAAACAAAAAACCCAAAAAAAACAGAAAAAGATGTTCTTTTTTGGGGGGGTCTCTTTCAGGCAGGGTCTCACTATGCAGTCCAGGCTGGCCTTGAGCTCACTTTGTAGCCCAGGCTGGTCTCAAACTCACAACGATCCTCCTGCCTCAGCCTCCCAAGTGCTGGAATTACAGGCGTGCACCACCACACCCAGCTAAGATGTTCATTTTAAAAGCAAAATTAGAACTCGAGGCACAGAGTGAGGAATTAATGGAATTACATAAGTTTTCAGGGCAAGAAGGGCCCTTTGCCTTTAACTTTCCATATATATTAGTTCTATTTCTTGTTTGTTTTCTGACTAACAGATCCTGTCTCAGTTCTTCCCTACTTACTTCTGCCCTAGTGGGACCACAGAATGGATAAATTTTGTTCGATTCCGCTTTACTTAAATCCTGTGTAACAAGATTTTGTTTGTTTGGGGTTTTTTTTTTTTCGGTACCGGGAATTGAACTCCCGACCTCGCGCTTGCCAGGCAGGCGCTGTGCCACTGAGCTAAATCCCCAGCCCCTTAACAAGATTTTGAATTGTGGAAGTGAAAAATGGGATGGAGAAGTACAAGGCAGTGTGTGGCCGTCCCCAAGGTCACGGATGATGACGCCAAGGCCCTCATCGGTCTTCACGGCTGCCGCTCCAGGAGCCGCTGCACAGCAGTGAAACCTGCCGTTTTTTTGTCCTGCGGGTGTTTTGTTTTCTTCTTTCGCACCTTGAAAGCAACTGTGGAAGATAAACTGGAGCATCTATTGTGTTATATAACCCAGTGACAGCCTTTGTCCCTGCCTCCTGCTACCTTAGGGGAGGACTCAATTCTTCTCTTCATTTCTCAAAAGAAAAGCCCTTCTCCAAGGCACTTGGAAGATATTGTAGCAAAGACGGACTGAAGGGTTGCATCATACAATACACAGTAAATTCTTAAAAATCCCCATGAGACAGTCTTGTTTTCCCCTGAATTCGTCCCTGGACATAGCTCTCCCTTTTCCCTTCCAGCCCTTTTGAGGCAGCCTTCTGACACCTTCCTGGTGGTTATCATAAGCCTTCCAGCCCTGGGGGCTTCCTGCAAGCTCCTAAATCTCTCCTTTTTCTCCTGTAGAGCATCCCACTCTCTCCTGGTTTCTTCAAGTTTGCATTTTCACACCTGGAATTCTGTTCACCTAATAATTCACCCCCATTACAAGAAAGTAAGAAATGAGGCAGGAGGGTCGTTGCAAGTTCGAGGCCAGCTTGGGCTACAAAGTGAGCTGAAGGCCAGCCTGAACTGCACAGGGAGACCCTGTCTCAAAAAAATTTTAAAAAGGGGCTAGGGATATAGCTCAGTGGCATAAGCCCCTGCTTGGCAAGCACAAGGTCATGAGTTCAATCCCCGGTACCGCAAAAAAAAAAAAAAAAAAAAAAAGAAATAAACAGAATGTTAAAATAAATTTTCCTGGGTTGGGAGTGTAGCTCAGTGGTATGCATTTTGTGCTTAGTAGGCACGAGGCTCTGAGTTTAATCTCCAACATCAAACAAACAAGCAAACAAACAACTTTCTTGTCTCAAAAAAATTTTCTGTCTAATAAGTGCACAGTGCAGGTTTATATAGCTGAGGACATTTTGTGACACAAACCACTACAATTTTTTTTGTCTTTTTTTTTTTTTTTGGAGACAGGGTCTCACTATGCAGTTTAGGCTGGCTTTGAACTCACTTTGTAGCCCAGGCTGGCCTCCTGCCTCAGCCTCGCAAGTGCTGGGATTACAGGTATGGGCCACCACACCCAGCAAACCACTAGAATTTTAGAGCTATAAGGACCCGGATTTAATAGGTGATGAAAGACTAGACTGAGACAAAACCTATTTCTCCTTCTTTCACAATAATAGAAAGAAGGCCCTATGACTACATTCTTACTAGTGAAAAGAGGCAGAAGTAATTTATGCAACTTCCAAGTCACTTGCTTAAAAGGAAGTTGCTGGTTAATTTCTTCTCTTTCCTGCTTCTGTTGAGTGGAAAATCAGACTTACTACCAATGCAACTTGGGTGGTTCAGACAAAAACAACATCCTTGCTATCTTACTATTTTTTTTTGTTGCAGTTGTTGTTGTGAGACAGGGTCTTGCTATATAGTTCAGGCTGGCCTTGAACTCACTATGTAGCTGTAGTCCAGGCTGGCCTCAAACTTGTGGTGATCCTCCTGCCTCAGCCTCCAACTGCTGGGATTATAGGTGTGTGCCACCACACCTGGTGCATCTAGTTATTCTGTGTGGCCCATGGGTCAGTAGCATCAGCATCACCTATGGGCCTGTGAGAAAGGTATATTTAAAGGACCCTTTGCAGACACACTGGATCAGAGCCTTCAGTTTCACAAAATGCCTGTGTGATTTGTATTTGTATTAAAGTTTGAGAAGAGCTTGCTTAGATGATAGCAGAGCTCTGAGAACAAAGGAGTCAGTTTTCTTGTCAAGAATTTAACTATCTACACGGGACTTGGACCCATATACTATTGTTTTTCTTTCCAATTTCCTTATACTTCTGATAAAATACAAATAACATAAAACTTACCATTTTACCATCGTGTGTGTGTGTGTGTGTGTGTGTGTGTGTGTATTGGACCTAGGCCTTTGTGCATGCTAAGCATACACTGCCAACCTCATTTTAACCATTTTAAACAGTAGTTTAAAGGCATTAATTACACTCATATTGTTGTGAAGACACCTCTAGAAGACTTTTTTTTTTTTTGGTCATTTTTTGAGACAAAGTCTCACTATGCAGTTCAGGCTGGACTTGAACTCACTTATGTGGCCCAGGCTGGCCTCGAACTCACAATGATCCTCCTACCTCAGCCTCCCGAATGCTGGGATTACAGGCCTGTGCCACCATGCCCAGCTTTCTAGAAGGCTTTTTATCTTGTAAAACTGACACTTGAAACCCTATACCATTGAATGACAACTGCCCCAGTACCCCCAGCGCCCCAGCCCCTGACAACCACGGCTGGACTTTGGGAGTGTTAGGGAAACAAACCTCTAACTTAAATACTGCTCAGATTCTCTTCTTTTGGGACTGAAGGACTCATTTCCTCAGATGCTGAGAGTGTAGGCAGATGACACAGCCTTGGCCGAGTCCTTCTCTAAAAACTGCTGTGGGCAAAAGAGAGATTCCTCAGCGAAAGTCTCTCCAGTGCCTGCCGGTTCACACCCATTGGTTGCAGGTCCACGCAAGTACCGGGCCCCAGCTCGGGATAACCTTATCAGACCATCCCAAGGCCAGAACTTCCCTTGGGTTAGTGTGACTGCCTCACAGCTCAACTCTCCCCTCTGCTAATTCCACCTCCTCTGTTCCCCACGGTGTCGATGTGATGAATACTTTCCCATGAAGCCTCACTTGGCGCCCTCGGCTGAGGGATAGGAGCGGGCATAGGGGGGAGGGCTGTGCTTCCAAAACTTCTTCCTCCCAGACTCCCACCATCCCCAACCTCAGCTGGCCAATGTAGTATATCAAAACAATATCATATTCCGGGACTTATGACAGAGATAGCGTTATTCTTACGATACATAAGGGGCACAGCGGTGGTGGTTCCCACAGTATCTCCATTTCTTTTTTTTTTTTGGTTTTTGGTTTTTCTCCGGTACCGGGAACCGAACTCACGACCTTGCGCTTGCCAGGCAGGCGCTTTTTGCCGCTGAGCTAAATCCCCAGCCCCCAGTATCTCCATTTCTAAGAAACTGCCAAAATGTCTCCAAGGTACCCAGTTGGAGCATCTCACAGTCCCAACAGCAAACATTTAATTTTTAAAATTTTTATTTTATTTTTTTAACTTAAAGATAAAAGAACCAAAACATATTAACAGATACACAGACATAAATAAAACAACATAAAAAAAATAAAAAGCGATACAGAATTTCAGACAAGGTGATATTAAATTAACAATGGTTGTTGAATTACATATTGGTATCTTCAGATTGGTTACTCAGATAAGTAAATATAGGCCTGTAAGATTGATCAAACAATTAAACATTAACTGTTCCTTTCAATAATATAATAGAAATTAGTAGTACAATTATCTTAGTTATCTTGTGTATACATATTCTTTTTTTCCCCTTCTTTCTTTTTCTCTTTTCCCTCATCCCAGTTATTCTTTTCCCTTGAGCAGTTTCTTTCCCTTTCATAATATCTATTGTACCTTTTAGATTCTATTTACTCTTTCAGGTTTTTACACTCAGGACATAATACAATGTTTACACATGCAAATCTGATTTATTTCACTTATGAGTATGGTCTATAGATGCATTCATTTACCTATAAAAGCCTTGAGTTTATCTTTCTTTATAGCTGAGTAATATTCCATTACATAAAAATGCCGCATCTTTTTTATCCATTCCTCAGTTGATGGGCATTTGGGTTGTTTCCACAATTTAGCTATTATAAATTGTGCTGTTATAAACATGGGTGCACATATATCACTGTGGTATGATGTTTTTAGTTCTTTTGGAAAAATACCCTAAAGGGAAATAGCTGGGTTGAATGGAACTTCTAATCCTAGTTTACTGAGGAATCTCCAGTAAATCAGTGAGGAAATCTCACTGATTTCCATAGTGGTTGCACTAGTCAATACTCCCACCCGCAGTGGAGAAGGGTTCCTTTTTCCCCACAGGCCTCCAGCCTTTGTTATTGGTTGATGTCTTGACGATGGCCATTCTTTCTGGGGTGAGATGGTATCTCAATGTTGTCTTAGTTTGCATTTCTCAAATGACTAATGATGTTCAACATTTTTCATGTATTTATCTGCCATTTGTATTTCTTTATTTGAGAAGTGTGTATTCATCTCAGATGCCCATTTTTGTACTGGGTCTTTGAATTTGGGGGACCTGATTTTTTAAAATTCTTTATATGCTCTAGATAGAAGTCCTTTGTCCAAGGGACAATTGGCTAAAATTTTTTCCCAATTTGTGGGTTTTCTTTTTACTCTGTTGGTGATTTCTTTAGATGTGCAAAAACTTTTCAATAAGGTGTGATCCCAGTTGTTGATTCTTTGAAATATTTCCCATGCAGTTTGGTTTTTGCTCATGAACTCTCTGCCTACCCCTGTGTCTTCAAGATTTTTACCTATATTCTCTTCCAGTGGGTTTAGTATTTCTGTTTTAATATTGAGATCTTTAATCTATTTTGACTTTAGTTTGGTCCATGGTGGTAGACATGGATTTAGTTTCAGTCTTTGGCAGGTGGCAAGCCAGTTTTTCCAGCACCATTTATTGAACAGGCTATCTTTCTTCCAATGAACTTGTTTGGTCCCTTTATCAAAAATAAGTTGGCTGAGTGTGTTTGTGGTTGTGGCTGCATCTTCCAGTCTGTTCCACTGATCCTCAGGTCTGTTTTTTTTGCCAGTACCATGCTGATTTTATCACAGTAGCTTTGTAGTATAATTTCAAGTCAGAGATTGTGATGCCTCCTCCCTTGCCTTCGTTGCCCAGGATTGCTTTTGCTGTTGAGTCTCTTCTGGTTCTAGATGAATTTCAGGAATGTTTTCTCTAGATCCGTGAGGTATACTAATAGTATTTTGATTGGGATTGCATTGAATCTGTACAACAATTTTGGGAGTATGGCCATTTTTGCATGAG
>NW_004955422.1:12975114-12978906 GCF_000276665.1 Chinchilla lanigera | reverse complement strand
AAAAAAAAAAAAAAAAAAATGCTAATATAGAAATGGTCACATCTCATCACAGTTTTACGTCATGTCAGTGACTAATGATATTAAGCAGCTTTTCATGTACTTCTTTTTCATCTATCTTCTTCGGTATCTATTCGATTCTCTTGTGTATTTAAAAAATGGGTTGTTCTACTAAGTTTTAAAAGTTCTCTGTGTGTTTTGGATGGGAGTCCTTCCTCAGACAGGTGTTTTGCGATATTTGCACCCAGTCTGCGGCTCACCTTTTCTTTCTTTGTGTCAGTGGCAGAGCAGAAACTTTTAATTTTATAAAATCCAGCTTAACAAATTTTTCTCTCATGGATCGTGCCTAAAAGCTCATAACTGCTGGGCACGGTGGCACACGCCTGTAATCCCAGCACTTGGGAGGCTGAGGCAGGAGGATCATTGTGACTTCAAGACCAGCCTAGGCTACAAAGTGAGCTCAAGGCCAGCTGGAACTGCATAACGAGACCCTGTCTCAAAAAGACAGAAAAAAAAAAACCCAGAAAACAAAAACTCATAACCAAACTCAAAGTCACCTAGAAAACTTAAGAACATTTCCTTCTAGAAGTTTTGTGGCTTTGTATTTTACATTAGTTCCACGGTCCACGTTGAGCCAATTTTTGTATTTTTGTGAATGATGGAATGCCTATGCTTAGTCTTTTTTTGTATATGCACATTCACTTGTCCTACCACTGTTCTTTCCCTATTGAGGCCAGAACTTATACGATCATATTATCTCTTTTTAATTAGTACATGTTTGTGACACACAATAATTACATTCACCTTGGGGAGTTGGTACATGTACATATCACATATCACATCTTAATCATTTTCACTTCCCCTTCTCCTGGCCCTCTTTTCTCTCCCCAACCTCAGAAACCTTTTCCATCTCCCCAAATTCTGTCTACCTGTTTCCTATCTTCTATCCTCTATTTTGCTTTTTAAATTATTTATATTTAACTCTCTGTGTCTGATTTATTTGTCACTACGGTTTCAAGGTGCAACCATTTTCCCACAAGTGACTCAAATCTATTCCTCTTTATGACTGGGAAGTGCTTCATCGTGTATAAATACCACGTTTTCCTCCTTATCTGTCATCTAGTGTCACATCTAGTGGCCACTTCCAAGATGGCTACTGTGTGTTGTCCTGCCATAAACATGGATACGCACAGATCACTGTAATAGGATGTTTTTAACTCTTTCTGGAAGGTAGCCAGAAGAGATCTAGCTAGGTCAATTGCAATACCTAGTTTTAGTTTTTGGAGGGCTTTCCATCCTGATTTCCATTGTGGTTGCCCTAACACACAGTCTCAACCTTCTCATGCCTCCCCACTCCGTTTTCTCAGGCCTACACACTCAGACTGACTTCTCTGCATGTCTTCCTTGGTTTTCCAGCTGCAGATGGCAGAGCACAGGACTTCTCAGCGGCCGTCTCCTAATGGTCTGATTCCCTGGAGAACCCTGACTAATTCTCTGTTCTTACTTGAATATAACAGAAATGAAAGGAGGGCCAGGGATATAGCTCAGCGGCACAAACACCTGCCTAGCAAGTGCAAGGTCCTGAGTGCGATTCCCGGTACCAAAAAAAAAAAAAAAAAAGAAAGAACTTTATAACAAGATACATCTTACAGCACACTGCTGCTCAGGAAAGACTAAATTAAGATGCAAGGAGGCATCCAGATGTTTGCTCCTGTACCTATGGTCATTGCATGCAGAACAGCTGTAGATGCAGATTACTACAGCTGTGATCAGTGGTGACTTGACCATCACAACGGGCCTGGCACTTAGTATTTGTTATCTCGTGCAACCATGACAAAAAATAAAACTTTTCAAACAAAAATGTAACTTCTCTTCATTTTAACTAAAATGTATATTTCTAGAAAATTCAGTAGATACTAAAACTGGGAGGAAATTTTATATTTACATGAAACATGAAGCCTGCACTCTGGGAGACTGAGGCAGGATGATCACAAGTTTGGGCCCAGCCTGGGCAACTTAGTGAGGGTGAAACAGTTTCAAAATAAAAACTAACCAGGTGTGGTGGCGCACGCCTGTAATCCCAGCATTCAGGAGGCTGAGGCAGGAGGGTCATTGCGAGTTTGAGATCAGCCTGGGCTACAAAATGAGCTCAAGGCCAGCCTGAACTGCAGAGCAAGACCCTGTCTCAAAAAGACAAAGAAAAACAAAACCCAATAACAAAAACTAAAAATGGGCTGCAGGTGAAGTTCAGTGTGAATTCCCAGTAAAAAACACACATACAGATTCAGGGCTCACATCATTATAAGCAGGATTTTTACTGATATGGAATATGCAGAAAAACATCAAAATTTCTGAAGGGGATAGGGACATAGCTCAGTGGCATAAGCCCCTGCTTGGCAAGTGCAAGGTCCTGAGTTCGATTTCTGACACACACACAAAAAAAGTTCTGAGGGACTCAAGATAATTCTTTGGTGTGGGCAGCATCCCTGGCCTCTGTCAATTAAATCTCAGTAGCACATCTAATCATTGTGATATTTAAAGATAACAAGCCACAGAAACCAAAATGCCTCTGGAAAAGTTCTACCTGCTTTGTGAAACCATGTGCTGTTGTTAGTTTATTTATTTTGCCTAATCAGTTATTTATTTGTTTGTTTTTAGAGCCATAGTCTTCTAGTGCAGGCTGGCCTTGAACTCACTATGTAGCCCAGGCTGGCCTTGAACTCATGGGGATCCTCCTGCCTCAGCCTCTCCAGTGCTAGGATTACCATGCCTGGCTTGAGAAACCACAGCTTGAAAAACAAATATTATTACGATTATTAATTATTATTAAGATTTTACTACTTCAGAGCAGGGGAACACAAAACTTCCCATAAATAATTTAAGTCCTTGCAATCATCATTTTCCAGCATTTCTAACTGTTTTGAAAATGAGGAAATAAGCTCATAGAGCTTGAACCACTTGTTCCAAGCTGTCACAGAGACACGTGAGTGGCAGACAAGCAGCCCCAGCTCTTGGCCTGGCCCCACCCGGCTCACTCACCACACCCGCTGCTGTGCTACTGTCGGTTTCAGGCTCCGGGGAACAACAGGGAAATTCCTGGAACTTCAGCCTCCGCCCTCACCTCTGTCGCCTGGAAATGCCTGCGTTTTGGCTCAGGGACCTCCGGCTGGCCGGGGCGCCTCGCTGCCGCTGTCGCCTCCCACAGCCTCAAGCACCCACCTTGCCCGCCTCATTTCCGCGGCCAGGGCTGCTGCGCGGGGGCTCAGGAGCGACCGCAGCTGTTTCTTCGGATTTGGGTTAGGAGCTACCCTGGGAGGCGGTGGCCTTCCCAGTCCTGTGTTCTCACCGAGCTCTGCCTCCCTCTCCCCTCCAGCCGGTAACTGCTCCCCTGACCATCACTAGCCAGCTCCTTAGGAGGATGGATCTCAGCTCCATGGCCTCTAATTCCTTCTCAGCCTGGAGCTGCCTGGCCAGGGAGCACCCATATTCCCAGCCCTAGGTCACAGTGCTGTGGGGCAGTCACAGGGTATCTGCTGGAGCCCTCCATTTTGCTGAGCGGTAAGTGAAAGTACCACTTAAAAGATCTTAATTTTTTATGACAAATACCTTAATTCACAACAAATGTGGGAGGTGTCCTTTTTTTTTTTTTTTTTTTTTTTTTTTTTTTTTTTGTGGTACTGGGGATCGAACTCATGACTTTGTGCTTTGAAAAATTTTGAGTGAAAAATTGGATGTAACTGTCTACGAATCAGATGAGAAGGTAAAATAAAGGGGGGTGGTGCAATAAAATAAAGG
>NW_004955422.1:12949792-12975014 GCF_000276665.1 Chinchilla lanigera | reverse complement strand
ATATATATATATATATATTTATTTATTTATTTATTTTTTGTCTTTTTGAGACAGGGTCTCGCTATGCAGTTCAGTTCACCATCACCCATGCTGTTAATGTGATCCCTTGATTAGAAAGGTGACTGCTAGACTTCTCTGCTTATATCCATATTGTTTTCTCTAATTAGTGCGGATTTTGCGGGGATCATGTGAATGTCTCATTCCCCATCAAACTTCCCATTTATTCAATGATTTATACTCACCTAGACTTAAGGTTTTTTATTGTTTTATTTAATGGATTGTAATCTGTTTACTTTTGTTGCTTATTCTATTTTTTTGTTTTGTTTTTAATTTTTATGAGTACATGCTTGGAGTGCACAATGATTACGTTCATCATGGGGCATTGGTACATGGATACATCTTATTCTTTTTTACTTTCCCTTCCCTCTTCCCACCCTCCCTTTACCACTTGGTCTCCTTACTTGCGAAATATTTATCTTCTACTCTATTTTTGAGTCCAGATCTTGCTAAGTCACTAAGTTGTCCAGCCTGGGCTCAGACCTGTGATCCTCTTGCCTCAGCTTCCCATAATTCTTTGAGCACTTCCTTGACTTCTAACATAATAAGATGGCTCAGGCTTATCTTCCCAAACCCCGACCCCAGTACTGGTGATTGGACCCAGGGCCTTGCCACTGAGCTGTATCCGCAGCCCTTTTTTATTTTTTATTTTGAGACAGAGTCTTGTTAAGTTGCCCAGGCTGGACTGGAACTTGCAGTTCTCCTGCCTCAGCCTCCTCCCAGAGTACTGAGATTACAGGCATGTGCCCCTAGCCTGGTTTGTTGTTTATTTTGATGTTGATATTGCTCCAGGTTTGGCAGTGGGAACCTTCAAGCTGGCTTCTACATTCTTTGACACAGCCTCATCGTTCTTTGAGTATTTTCTTATGTTCAGATACAATAGGATGTCCTGATTTCATCACGTACTTCTCTGGTACCAGACTTAGAAACAGACATTTCTCTAAAGGAAATTCAGGGTCTGGTCACTGGGTGCGCTTGTTGCCATTGGAGTGTCATTGCTTCTGGGTGTCCTCAGCAGACAGAGCCAGGGAATACATGCGTATGCATTTGCGTGTGTGTACATTTACATCTATTTCCCTATATATGTAGGATTTATTTATTTGCTTATTTATTTGTTTGTTTTGAGACATGCCCTGCTGTATGGTCCAGGCTGGCCTTGAACTTAGTACGTAGCCCAGGCTGGCCTTGAAATTGTGACCTTCTGCCTCAGCCTTATGTATAATTGTTTATTGATATATCAAACACATAACAAAATTCACTATTTATTTATGAGTGAGAGTCTTGCTATGTTGCTCTGGCTGGCCTCAAATTGTTGGGCTCAAGTGATCCTCCTGCAGCAGCATCCCAAGCAGCTGGGCCTATAGGTAGCTACCACCACACCTGGCAAACTCACCTTTTTTTTTTTCTTTCAGTACAGGGAATTGAACCCAGAGCCTTTAGAGTGAAGCTAGATCTCCAGCCCGAGACAGGGTCTCACCAAGCCGCTAAGTTACCGAGGTTCGGCTCAAACTATTTTTTTGAGACAGGGTCTTGCTATGCAGTTCAGGCTGGCCTTGAACTCACTATGTAGCCCAGACTGGCCTTGACCTCATGGCTACCCTCCTGTCTCACCAGGGACTGGGTGCTGGGATTATAGGTGTGCACCACCATGTCTGGCATGGACTCAAGCTTTTGATCCTCCTGTTTCAGCTTCCCAGAGTGGTGTGGGATTACAAGTGTTCCTCATTGTGCCCGTCTTAACTCACCATTTGAAAATATGCGATTCAGTAGCTTTAAGTATACTTGTTGTGTTGCATGACTATCATTGCTAATGTAATTCTAGGGTAAATCGTACAGCTATTTCTTGACTTGTAATGGAGGCAGTCCCGATAAAAATCCATCATCAACTGGAAATTTTTTTTTTTTTTCCGGTACCAGGAATCGAACTCACGACCTTGCGCTTGCCAGGCAGGCACTGTCCCACTGAGCTAAATTCCCAGCCCCTCAACTGGAAATATTCTAAGTTGAAAATGCATTTAATACATTTAACCTCACAACCTCAACAGTTTAGCAACATCGCCCATCGTAGAGTGCGGGTTGTTTCCCCTCACAATGGCCTGGCCCCTGCCCAGTATCATGAAAGAGTATTGTGCTGCATCTCCCTAACCAGGAAAAGATCAAAAGTCCAAGTACAGTTTCTACTTGATACATACTGCTTTCATAACATCTTGTTTTTGTTTTCGGTTTTTTTCTAGTACCAGGAATTGAACTTACGACCTTGCGCTTGCCAGGCAGGTGCTGTGCTGCTGAGCTAAATCCCCAGCCCCACTTTCATAACATCTTAAAGTTAAAAAAAAAAAAAAAAAGTTGTAAGTTGAACCACTGTAACTTGAGGACTCTTCATATCAAAACTCTGTGTTCATGACGATACTTCCAATTTCAGTCCATCAGGATTTAGTCTAGCATATTTCCTTTCTTTCTTTCTTTTTTTTTTTTTTTGTCTTTTTGAGACAGGGTCTCACTATGCAGTTCAGGCTGGCCTTGAACTCACTTTGTAGCCCAGGCTGGTCTCAAACTTGCAACGATCCTGCTGCCTCAGCCTCCTGAGTGCTGGGATTACAGGCGTATACCACCACGCCTGGCTTGTATTTCCTTTCTACATTTGTTCCTCCCTTTTCCAGTAGCAAGACATCAGCTGGGCATGACGGCACACACCTGTGATCCCAGCGCTATGGGAGGCCGACATACGAAGATCATAAGTTTGAGCCCAGCCTGGGCCATTTAGCAATTGAGTAAGACCCTATCTCAAAATAAAAAAGGGTCAGGGATGTAACTCGGTACAAAGGTGCTGGGTTCACTCCCTAGTACTGAAAACAAACAAACAAAAACCAAGAAATAACTTTTCTGCTGGGGGTGGTAGCGCATGCCTGTAATCCTAGCACTTGGGAGGCTGAGGCAGAAGGCTGGATTGTTACAAGTTCAAGACCAGCCTGGGCTACAAAGTGAGTTCAAGGCCAGCCTGAACTGCATAGCAAAACCCTGTCTCAAAAAGACAAAAAAAAAAAACAAAAAAAAAAACAACTTTTCTGTTCTCTTCAGTAGCTCTATTTTGTATGAGCCCCCCTGGATGGAGGCAGTCACCCATCACTGCCACCAGCCATCTCCCACACAGGTGCTCTCTGATCCTGCTTTATTTCTCACTGCCAAGCCAGCCACACTCCAAGGAGACGCCCTAGACCAGTGATGGCGAACCTTTCAGAGCTTTCAATGATGCAGACAGCCCGCTGCAGCATGTGTGCCACAGGTTCGCCACCTCTGGGCCTCCATCCGGCTTGGGCTCCAGCACCAGCTTTGGTCACAGCTGTTCAATCTGCTGTGGCCTCCTTCCAGGCCAAACAGGTGTAGAAGCCCATCTTGTTCTGCCCCACTAATAACTTACAGAATTGATCGGGAGAGGAGGAGAAGGGAGAGGAAGAGAAGGAGAGAGGGAGAACAGGCATTGGGAACTTAAGTGGGGTATTATTGTGGCCTGAATTACAAATATGCTTCTACTGTCCCTGCCATAACCTACCCAGTCTGGCGCTGCTGCTCATTGTTTAGTTCCATGTTCCCCCGCGGACCTGCCTCTCTTGACCCTTAAATAGGAGGGAGATGGGACATGCAGTTCACCAGAGCCGGTTGATTTATGCCTTAAAGCTCTTTGACTAGCCTAGGCCAGTGGGGTAGGGTGAGGTTAAATCATTGAGTACCACCCAGCTGCAGTGAAAGGGCTGAAACCAGATGCATGAAAGAGTAGTACTAATGCGCTGAGAACATAGCTCAGCAGGCACAGCGCCTGCCTGGCAAGTGCGGGGTTCTGAGTTCGATTTTCAGTACCAAAAGACCAAACAATAACCAAAAAAGAGCAATGATATAAAGAGCAAAATGTGGGTCTTTTAAAAATAGTATTTTTAGCCTGGGTGTGGTAGCACACGCCTGTAATCCCAGCACTTGGGAGGTGGAGGCAGGAGGGTCGTCACGAGTTCGAGACCAGCCTGGGGTACAAAGTGAGATCAAGGCCAGGCTGAACTGCATAGTGAGACCCTGTCTGAAAAAGATAAAAAAAAAATTTTTTTTTTAATAATTAACTCTCAGTGCAATTAACAAAAAAGATTGCATAAGAGCATTCACCAGCCCTACCAATAAGCAAGTCCTAATTTAGGTGAAAATTTAAGTGGAACATAAAGCCCAAGTAGGCTAGAAAAATAAGTTGCATAGCTTAGCTAAAAACACCTATGAGTAGTTTCAAAAAAATGGTTTTGGGAAATGTGTTTTGCAAATGATTTTAATTTGATGTGTTTGACTTTATCCTCATTTTTTTTAATGAAAAGATCTAACCCTTTTGGCAGTATAAATTGGTACAAACCTTTCCACAATTTGGCATTGTGTACTGAAAGTTATAAAAATGTCCATACCCTTTAACCTAGTAAGCCTGCTCTTGGCAAAATATACTAGGACAAAAAAAATATTATAAATGCTTGAGTGCCAGCCCTAGCTATACTAGTGAAATGTTTAAAACGGGCTAAATAAGCAACAGTAGCAAAAGGGATAAGTAAATACAGATTATTTTTGCAACCACTAAAAATTATAATTATGGAAACTATGCAGTAACTTGGAAAGTAGCTTATGGGATAACGTTACTGGAAGTAAGCAGGATACACATGTATGCACACATCATGCTTTAGCTATTTTAAATTTTGTTTTTCCAAGTGAAAATTCAAAAGGGAAGCACATGGAAAAATAAAAACAGTATGGTTAGTTAGATAGCAAGGTTGTCGAGGTTTTATTTATTTCTTTTAAAAATTCATTCTACTGTTGTTATATGGTTGTTTGTGCTATAAATAAAAATCAAGGTGGGGTAGTGGAAAATCTGACTTGGTTTTAGCTGAATTAAAGGGATAGGAAATTGTATTTCCCCTGGGGATAGTTTAGTGAGAAGCCAGTGTACCCTTAAAGGTGGGTGGTGAGAATCATCATCATCATCATTGCAGCTCACACTATTGAACTTTTACTATTTTCCAGGCACTGTAGTAAAGGATTTTGCATGCAATTTACATCCTTAGTGAAGACATATAAAACTTTAAAATCATACAGCTTGGAGCTGGAGATGTGGCTCAGTGATAGAGCACTTGCCTGGCATATACAGGGCCCTGGGTTCAATGCCCAGCACTACAAAAACAAAAGAAGACTGAAATCATGCAGCCAATTACCTCACTGACACCTCTTCTCAAGTATCCTACAGGGATCTCGAACTTTCCATATCAAAACAGAACTTTGGATATTCTTCCCCATGCCTTCTCCACCCGCAGTCTTGCCCATCTCGATTAATGCCGACTTCATTCTTCCCATTGCTCAAGCTGGAACCCTAGAAGTCATACTTTGACTCTATTGGGACACCTTTGTAGGCAACATGTTGGTCTCTTGGTGTATCCTGGGGGGCAATGGCTGTGTGTATGAGGAAAATAAAGATAAGAGACAAAAACTGGGGTCAGGGGCAGTAGCCTCTTTACCTTGGAGGGCTAGAGGACTCAACACTAGTAGGGGCATTTATTTATACTCTTGCAAAGTTAGTGTCATGAGAGGTAACACTGCCTAGCAACCAATGACTGAAATTGTCCAGGCAGGATGTTTTTCTCAAGACTGAGGTAACATGACTGCTTTAGGCACTCTGGCTCTGTCCTGGCCTCACACATATGACCGATTTCCAGCTCCAGCCACTCCCGACATACCTTGCCAATTCTGCTTCAAAATATGTTCAACTCTGGAACACTTCATCACCTCCATTGCTAGCACCCTCACCCAGACCATCCTGTCTTACTTGGAGAACTAACCACCTCATTGATGTCCCCACTTCTCTCCTTGTTTCCTCCTCCAGCCCATTCTCAGCAGAGGGGAAACATCCAGGGGTGTTCTTTTAAAAATTAAATTAGGAGCCAGGTGTGGTGGTGTACACCTATAATCTCAGGATTTGGGAGGCTGAAACAGGACGACTGCAGCAAGTTTGAGGCCAACTGGGCTACATAATGAGTTCAAGCCCAGCCTGAACTACATAGCGGGTCCCTGTCTCAAACAAACAAACAAAGAAAGAAACAAACAAGCAAACCATGCCTAAGTTAGGGCTAGAGATTTAGCTCTGTGGTACAGTGCTCCCACTCCCTACCTAAATACGAGGGATTGAACCTAGGACTTTTGCACTGAGCCCTTTTTGGAATTTTTTTTTTTTTTTTAATTTTGAGACAGGGTCTCATTAAGTTGCCTAGGTTAGATTTGAGCTTGAAATACTCCTGCTTCTTCATCCCTGAATGAGAGACTATGCTACCCCACCAAATTATAGAGTGCAGTCTTAGCTGCATAAGACCCATGCTTTATCCTCAGTACCACAAACAAAAACAAAAACCCTAAATCAGATCGTGTCTCTTCTCTGCTCAGAACCCTCCATGGGCTTCCCATCATACTCAGAAGAAAAGCCAAAGTCCTGAAAATGGCCCAAAACTTTCCGCATCATCTGTGCACTCCTTGATTTCCCTGAGCTCACTGTCCCCTCCTTCATTTCAGTAATGTGACCCAGCCACGCTCACATCATTACCCTAGTGCTGGCCTCGGCAGCGCATATACTAAACTTGGAATAACACAGAGAAGATTAGCATGGCCCCTGCGCAAGGATGACACGCAAATTTGTGAAGCGAATTCCATATTTTTATATATATGAATAGCTGCGATGACTGCATTGCTGTTGTCTGATGGTGCATTGAAATGAACAGTTAATGCTCACAATTTTTTATGTTCTGATTGATTGTGCATGCTTGTGTCTGGCGGTCTGAGCAACTGATTTGAAGGTAACAATATGCAATGGAATTACAATGGTGAACTCCTACCATCTTGTCTGGTGAAACTCTGTGTTATCTCTAATGTTTTATTGAAGAATTATTTTCTTATTCTCTTTAGTGGTTTGAGCAATCTTTCACTCTTACATCTGATAATCTGAGCAATGCTGTTGAGGATAGCGATATGCAATGTAACAACCACTGTTGATTTGTATTAATTTGTCTTGAGACCCTGTATCACTTTGAATGTTCTTGCTTTGATTTATGTTTGTGATACTGGTATGTTGCTACTGTTCTATTTTTTGTTTGTTTGTGTGTCATGTACTACTCTTTAAAATAAAACAAAAACAAAAACAAAAAACATCATTACTCTACCTTAAGCATGTCAGTCATTCTCTGCCTCAGCACCTTTACCTTAGGACCTCCCTCCCTTCTCTCTATCTCTGTCTCTCTCTCTCCCTCTGTTTTTTTTGAGATAGGGTCTTGCTGTGTGTTCAGGCTGCCTTTGGATTCGCTATGGAGCCCAGGCTGGCTGGAACTTGTGGTGACCCTCCTGCCTCAGCCTCTCGATTACTGGGATTACAGGCATGTGCCACCTCACAACTAGCTGTTTCTGTGCCTGGATCACACTCACTCATGTGCTCACATAGCTTATACTTTCGCTTTTCCCAGGTCTTTGTTCACAAGCCACCTTGTCAGTGATGCCACCTGCCCACCCTTTTACGCTGCCTGTCCTCACCTTCCTGCACACCGGGTCTCCCTTGCCCTGCAGTCCCACCGCAGCCATCTTCCAGGCGCCACGTAACTGATGACCACGTCTCTCGGATATTATATCCCCCTATTAAAATGTAAACTTTGGTAAGGAAGCAGTATGTGTTTGTTCTTTTTTGTCTTGTTTTTTCAATGCCTGATGAAGAAATTTAACTACATTGCTGCCATTGGTGAAGTGAGGAATATTCGAGAAAGTGTATCCCAGAGCCATTATGCTCTCTACTATAACGACTCTTTTAGCTCTGGGAGGAAAGCAAAACAAGGGCACACACAATGAACAAGAGCCCCAGACGTTAATCCTCCTCACCTAAAATTTCATTTCATCCCCATGCTGGTAACCTTGTTAGGTTCTTATTGAAATTAATTCTCCCTTCCTCCCTTCTCTCTTTCCTTCCTTCCTTCCTTCCTTCCTTCCTTCCTTCCTTCCTTCTCTTTTTCTTCTTCCTCTCTGTTTCTTTTTCCTCCTCTCTTCCTCTCTTCGCTCTCTCTCTCTCTTTCTCTCTCATATTAAGGACCAAACCCAAAGGCACTCTACCACTGAACTATATCCCCAACCCTTTTTGTTATTTATTTTGAGACACGTTCATGTGTTGCTCAGGATGATCTCAAGCTTGCAGTACTCCTGCCTCAGCCTCCCAAGTAGCTGGTGACCTACCTGTTCCGTCATGTTTTGTAAAATAGAAATGGATTTGATAAGTAAGACAACAAGTAGCTATAAGTCATTAGAATTTTAGTGTTTTCCAGCTCAAAGAGACTTTCTTGACTTGGACCATACAGTCTGTCATGAGGAAGGGAGACACCAAAATACCAGCAGCCATTATTTATGACTCCTCTGCCTGTGCTCTTTATGGAAGCTACAAATGCCAGATGTCATTTTCCTACCTCTGCATGGGCGAGTATCCAACCCTGACTATGGAACTGCCTGGGAGGTCTATTGAGGGACCTCTGAGAAAGATTTCTTCTCCTGATTAAAAGGACCTCTTAAAAAAAAAAACTTCCCTTTCTGTCTTTGTACACAAGTGTTGGAGGACATTAGTTCTGGAGCAGAGGCAGCCATTTTGCTCCCATGAGGAGCTAGGCTGAAGGTGAAACCAGGCTACTGTAGTGAACTGGGACATTAACCCTCCGAGAACAGGGGGTGCGGAGTCTCAGGCCTTAGTCCACGACCTCCTACCCACTGAAGATGGAGACCTTTATTTTTCTCGGTCCTCCCTTCCTAACTCTGTCTGGAATGTACCCTCCCCTGACCCCTTTCAGGTGTCATCCTGAGGGCCAGGTGTTCTGTAACATCCGGGAAAGCTGGGACACCACCAATGGTGAGAAGAGCCTCTGGCCCATTTGTTATGCTAGAAAGAACCCCCAAAACATGAGGCGACGCTTATGGCCCAAGGGAAAGGCACCAGCCCTAGGCCATCCTAGCCAAGCCATACAAGACAGTCCCATTTCTTTGTTACTGTTTTGCTGTTGTTATTGGGCCAGTTTGATCACGAGCTGTGCCTCCTTCAGCTTCTCCAACTAAATTCCCTTCTCCATGTTTCTCTTGCTTTCTATCTCTGCTAATGAATCCTTCTCTACGTCCCACGGATGTCCTGAAACTCTTTTGCTCTGATGAAAGTCACCACTTCCTCCTAGGGGAGCGGAGCAAATCGAGGTCCCGCTCTCTTTTCTGGGGCACTTCCTCTGACCCCATCCCATGACAGGCCAGTTTCCGGATTTTCCTTCCAAGTTGAGCAAAAGAACCCTTGGCTGGTTTGTAACAGGGGATGGTGGAGCTTAAAAGATGGAAAATTCTGGCTGAGGTTGGTGGCGCATGCCTGCAATCCCAGCACTTGGGAGGCTGAGGCAGGGGTATCACTTGGAGTTCAAGGCCAGCCTGGGCTACAAAGTGAGCTTCAAGGCCAGCCTGAACTGCATAGCAAGACCCTGTCTCAAAAAAAAAAAAAAAAAAAAAAAAGATGGAAAATTCTGGATTCACAGGCATTGCTGAGCCACATTATATCAACCTTGGAACCATTGTCTCTAGCTTCATGTTATAGGACAGTCGTGAATTTCCACACTGTTTAAACTAATAGTCCTCAACCTGGAACAGTACTACACAACCAGGGGCATCAGAAACTCTGTGTGTGTGGGAGGGGATTTCGATTTATTCAGTGACTGCGTGGAAGGAATAGCACGTAGTACGTAGAAGCCAAGGAGGCTAAATATCTTTGCTTTCCCTAAATGCCAATAGAACATTTAGATGCACTGTTTTAAGCAAATTTTAAGCAAACTTTTGTTAGGTGTTCGTTATCTATGACTGAAAGTATCCTACTGATGATTCTATACCATTAAAAGTTCATTACAAGCAAGCATAGTGGCCCATGCCTGTAATCCCACCATCTGGGAGGCTGAGGCAGGAGGATTGCAAGGTTGAGCCCAAACTTGGGTTACAAAGTGACTTAGAAGACCCTGTCTCAAAATAAAGAATAAAGAAATGGACAGAGATGTAGCTCAGCGCAAAGGCCCTGGGTCGAGCCCTAGTATTACAAAATATAAAGTAAAATAAAAATAACTTTATTTCACTTTTACAGAACAACATGTACATTGAGTGTTAGACATTAAATGGCAGATATTTAATGTTACCCCGACTTCATGGTCACTAAAAACCGTACATTTGAAATTGCTCAGAAAAATACATGGACTGATGAGAATTATAAACTGATAGGCTCCAAAATAAATAGGAGCATACCCAAATATATTCATAGGCACATTCAGATGTGCTTTATAAAAACATTCATTTTTTAGAAGAGTCACTAAATAAAATGAAAAAGACATTTTGTTCCCAGCCCTGCCAAGTATGTATGATCAGATATTTCTGTCTTCCAGAGCTCTGTCTTTAGAAAAGTTATTGCTTAAAAAAAAAAAAAAAAAAAAAAATCTAGGTTCAGTGGCACAAGCCTGTCATTTTAGCTGCTTGGGGGCTGGGGTAGGAGGATCACAAGTTTGGGGACTGCCTGGGCAGCTTAGTGAGATTTTGTCTTAGAATAAAATTGCGAAGGATTGGGGATGTAGCTCAGGGGTAGAGCACTTGCCTAGTATACACACAACACTGGATTCAATCTCCAATATTAAAAAGAAAAGAAGGAAGGAAGAAAGGAAAGAAGGAAGGAAGGAAGGAAGGAAGGAAGGAAGGAAGGAAGGAAGGAAGGAAGAGTGCTCGCTTCGGCAGCAGCACATATACTAAAATTGGAACAATGCAGAGAAGATTAACATGGCCCCTGCACAAGGATGACATGCAAATTCTTGAAGTGTTCCATTTTTTAAAATCTAATAATTATTTTCTTATTCTCTTTAATGGTTTGAACAATCTTCCATTCTTACATCTGGTAATCTGAGCAATGTAGTTGAGGAGAGCGATATGTAATATAACAACCACTGTTAATTTGCATTATTTTGTCTTGAAACCCTGCATCACTTTAAATGTTCTTGCTTTGGTTTGTTTATGCTTGTGATACTGGTATGCTGCTATTGTTCTATTTTTTGTTTGTTTGTGTCTCATTTACTACCCTCTTTAAAATAAAAAAAAAGAAAAAAAAAAAGGAAAGAAGAAAGAAAGAAAACCTAATTGTTATGGTTTGTGTCTGGATGTCCCCCCAAAGCCACAAGCAGTCATGGGGTGGGCTTCTAGAGTTTATGATTGATCCATGGTCCAGTGCTAGAATGATGGGTGTGAGTGTTACACCATGCTGGGGCAGGCAACCTGCATACAATACAAGGGAGGGAAAGAGGGTTGCTCTCCCGCTGCTCCTCCCCTTTTGCTCTGGTTGCTTTTGCTGTGTTCCCCCACCATGAACTGTTGCCCTCTGCCATGTGCCACCCTGCCTTGGAGCCAGCCGAGTATGGACTGAAACCTCCACAAACTGTGAGCTAAATAAACCTTTCTTTCCTTAGTTCTGGGTGTCGGGTATTTTGTTCCAGCAACCAGAGAAAAGTAACCAAGAAACCAGGAAACCAAGACACTAATCTTCCTATTTAGAGCCATTCTGGTGATTTATTTAGTTTTTAAAAAAAAATTTTATTTTCTAAAATATTCTTATTTCTATTTATAAAGTTTTATTCCTAAAAATTCTACTATATATAATCCGTCCTGAAGATGTTGCTACTCTGCATATGTGTGTGTGTGTGCATGTGGCTCAACAAGGACTGAGCCAAGCTTTCTCACGTGCTAACAGTGTGCTCTACCACTGAGCTGTATGCCCATCCCCTAAAGATATTATTTATGATTATGTAATACCCACTGTGTAGATATGTCATAATTAACTAACCAGTACCTTTTTTTTTTTTTTTTTTTTTTTTGGTCTTTTTGAGGCAGGGTCTCAATATGCAGTTCAGGCCAGCCATGAGCTCACTTTGTAGCCCAGGCTGGTCTCAAACTCACAACGATCCTCCTGCCTCAGCCTCCCGAGTGCTGGAATTACAGGCATGCACCACCACACCTGGCCATACCATTTTTTTTATTTTTTTGAGACAGGGTCTTGCTCTGTAGTCTAGGCTGGCCTTGAACTCCAGGGAATCCTCCTGCCTTAGCCTCCCAAGTGCTGGCATTACAGGCATGCACCAACACGCCCAGCTCGATACCACATTTTTTTATACTTCTTTCCAAGTTTCTTCATTATAAATCATGCTGCTATAAATAGATACATCTTTTTATGTATATCTCATCATTTCCCTAGGAAGTGGAATTAAATTATGAAATCAAAAGCATGAAAATATTAGTGTCAGGCTTGGTGGTGCATGCCTGTAATTCCCGGCATTCGGGGAGGCTGAAGTAGGAGGATTGCAAGTTTGAGCCCAGCCTGGGTAACTTAGCAATTTAGCAAGACTCTATCTAAAAATGAAAAATAAAATAGGCTGAGGATGTAGCTCAGTGTGAATGCTCTGGGTTTGATCGCCAGTCCCACAAAAAAGTGCAAAAATATTGTTGGTGAATAGTGCCAAATACCTGTCAGCCGTGTAGTACCGATGAAGAGAGACTCTCACTGACTCTACAAACGCTAGTCCTCGCCACTCAGGCTGCTGATGGCTGCCAGGTGCCTCTGAAGCCTCACACTGCCGATGCCGCTGTGTACTAACCCTGCACTTTATCCTCTTGGAGTCACTTGCTGTATTCAGAGTGCTGACTGACTCTCTCTCTTTTACTTTCTCTCTTTCTGGTACTGAGGAGTTAACCCAGGGCCTTCACACTGAACTACATCCTGAGCCCTTTTTAACAGGGTTGTGCTAAGTTTTCCAGGCTGTGCTTGAACTTACAGTCCTCCTGCCTCAGTCTCCCAGAGTACTGGGATTACAAGTGCACCACCATGCCCAGCTGGCACCCTCTCTTTTAATTTGCATTTAATCAATGATAAGGAATCAATTTCCACTTCATATCTCCAAAGAGTAATCATTTCATTCATTCATTCACACATCTGACTCTTACTGAGCCCTTGCTGTATGCCAGCACCCTATTTTTTTCCAATGTGTTACAAATAAGGACAGATTCCTCTCTCAGGTGCGTAGCAAGGCACCCTAGACTGAATGACAAAGCAAAGCATCTTTTGAAAACACATGTGTTTGGGGTGGAGATGGAGGAGTTAGGAGAGATCAGTTAGCATAAAAACCTGATAACCATAAAGTAGATGTCATAATCCAATGTGAGCTTTTATCCCGAAGTCAGAGTAAAATGAATGTGTGTTTCCGATGAGTAGGGGATGGAGGTGGGAACCAGGAGAGAAAGGATGGGTTACAGCACATCCAAGAGCGGGGAATCCGAGTCACAGTTTTGTTCCAAACATTAGTGAATATTTTGTATTCTATTCAGTGACACCTGCACCTTTGCTGTGAAATTTAGACACTGTTGTAAAATATAAATCTTTTAAAAATGTTTAGCACATGTCTGCAGCACATACATAATGATTACCTTCATGGGGGCTTGGTACGTGTACATAATACATCTTAATTCTTTTTCTGCCCCCTGAGCCTCTCCTTCCACTCCCCCACTCCATCTCTTGATCCATTTCACATTTGAGAAAGATCTATCTCCTGACTTCCTATTATCTTTCTTTTATTTTACTCTGTATTAATATTTTGGTATGTTAATATTTTCATATGAGAAACTATGTGATATTTAGCTTGTGTGACTGATTTATTACACTTAACATTATGACCTCAAGGTCTGGTCAAAATGACTCAAACTCATCCTTCCTTATGGCAGAGTAATACTCCATTGTGTGTAAATACCACCTTTTCTTTTTTTGTTTTTTTCTCCGGTACCGGGAACCGAACTCACAACCTTGCGCTTGCCAGGCAGGCGCTTTTTGCCGCTGAGCTAAATCCCCAGCCCCAAATACCACCTTTTCTTTGTCCGTTCATCTGGGGATGGACACATAGGCTGCTTCTAAGGTTTAGCTGTTATGAGTTACAGTGCTATAAAATGAGTATGCATGTATCACTGTAATATGATGTCTTTAACTCTGAGAAGATACCTGGAAGGAAAACAACTGGGTCAAATGGAATTTCTAGTTTTAGTCTTTTGAGGAATCGCCATCCTGATTTCCATAGTGGTTGTACTACTTTGCATTCCTTCCAGCAATGTGGAAAGGTTCCGTTTTTGCCTCCAGCCTTGCCAACATTTGTTATTACAAGTATTTGATTTCTTAATGGTAGCCATTTTTCAGGGGTAAGGTGAAATCTCAGTGTTGTGTTGACTTGCATGCTCTAATGTTGAACATTTCTTCATGCATTTATTGGCCATTTGTACTTCTGCTGGGAAGTGCATATTCATTTCATTTGTGCAGTGTTTGATTAAGTCTTTTATTTTGGAGACTACAATTTTTTCAAGTTCTAGATATTAGTCCTCTGTCTGAAGAATAGCATCCCCCCCCATTTTGTAGGTTGTCTTTTCACTGTGTTGCTTGTTTCTTTTGCTATACAGAAGCTTTTTAATTTGATGCGATCCCATTTGTTGATTCTTGGTACTATTTCTTGTGCCTTTGGGTTTCCATTCAGAAAATCCTTGCTTACATCTATGACCTCAAGAGCTTTACCTACTTTATCTTACAGCAGATTGTTTCTGTTTTAACATTTAGATTCTTGATCCATTTTGATTTTAGTTTAGTACATGATGAAAGATATGGGTCTAGAGTCAATCTTCTGCATGTGGATAGCCAGCAGGATTTATTAAAGAGGATACCTTTCCTCCAGTGTATGTTTTTGGCCTCTTTGTCAAAGATCAAATAGTTAAATGTGTTTGGGGCTGTTTTAGCATCCTCCGTTCTGTCCCATTGATCCTCATGTCTGATTGTGTGTGTGTATGTGTGTGTGTGTGTGTACAGGCAGTTGTGATCACTGCAGCTTTGTAATAGAACTTCAGATTCACGATTCTAATGCCTCCCACTTTGCTTTCATTACCCAGGATTGCTTTTGCTATACTGGGGTTCTTCTGGTTCCATATGTAATTTAGGATTGTTTTCTGCAGTTCTGTGAAGAATACTATTGATATTTTGATTCAGATTTTGTTAAATCTGTATGCCAATTTTGGATGTGTGGCTATTTTGACTATACTGGCAAAGGGGACATCTTTCCATTTGCTGATGTTCTCTTTGGTCTCTTATTTTCAGAGTACTGTAGTTTTCTTTCACTCCTTTAGGTTAATTCCTAGGTATTTGATTTTTCTTGGTGCCATTGTGAATGGTATTTTTTTTTCCTAATTTCTTTCTCAGTGAGTGCATTATTATTGTACAGGACTGAATTATTTGTGTGTGTTGATTTTGTATCCTGCTACATTGCTGAATTTGATTATTAATTCTAGAAGTACTTTGGTTGAATTTTTTGAGTTTTCTACATAGAGGATCCATGACAGGATAATGCAAATAATGATAATTTTTTTTCTTTCTTTCTTGCACATATCCCTTTTATTTATTCATTTATTTTTTGCCTAATTGCTCTTGTAAAGTTTTGAGTACTATGTTCAACAAAAGTAGTAGCAATGGATAGCCTTGTCTTATTCCTGATTGTAGAGAGAAAGTTTTCAGTCTTTCCCTGTTTAATATGGTGTTGGCAGTAGCTTTGTTGCAATGGCTTTTATCAGATTGACATAAGGTTTTCTCTCTTTCTTTCTTCCTTTCTCCCTTTCTCTCTTCTTTCCTTCTTTCCTTCCTCCCTCCCTCCCTCTTTTCTTTCTTTCCTTTCCTTTCTTCTTCCTTCCTTCCTTCCTTTCCCTTCTCTTCCCTTTTCTTTCTTTCTTTCTTTCTTTCTTTCTTTCTTTCTTTCTTTCTTTCTTTCTTTCTTTCTTTCTTTTTCTTTAACCTGTTGAGACATAGTCTCACAATATAGTCCAGGCTGGCCTTGAGCTCACTATGTAGAATAGGCTGGCCTTGAACTCCTGCCAATCCTTTTGCTTCACCATGTGAGCCACCAAACCCACCTGAAATAAGGTCCTTGTATACCTATTTTCTTCAGTGTTTTTATCAGGACTGGATGTTGGATTTTTGACAAACATTTGTTTTGTGTCTATGGAGATGATCATGTGATTTTTGTCCTTGCTTCTGTTTATGTGATGAATTACATTTATTGATTTGTAGATGTTGAACCATCCTTGCATTCCCGGGATGAATCCTGCTTGGTCATAATGTATGATCTTTTTGAGCTTTCTTTTTTTGTGGTACTAGGGATCAAACTCATGACCTTGCACTTGCCAGGTGGGTGCTTATGCCACTGAGCTATATCCCCAGCCCATGTATGATATTTTTGATGATTTGTTGCTGTCTGTTTCCAGTATCTTGAGGATTTTTTGTACCTATTATAGAAATTGGCCTGTGTTCTCCTTTTTGGTTGAATCCTTGTCTGGTTTTGGGAACAGAGTAATTCTAGCTTCTAGGAATGACTTTAGGAGTATTCCTTCCCTTTCTATTTCTTTGAAGAACTTGAGAAGTACTGATGTTAGATTGTCCCTGAAGTTCTTGTAGAATTTGGTGAAAAATCCATCCAGAATTGAGCTTTTCTTTTTGTTTTTTTCTTTGCCCGTTTGGGACAGGGTCTCACTGTGCAGTTCAGGCTGGTCTTGAACTCACTTTGTAGCCCAGGATGGCCTCAAATTCGCAACAATCCTCCTGCTTCAGCCTCTCAAGTGCTGGGATTACAGGCGAGTGCCACCATACCTGGCTAGTTGGTAGGTTTTTAACTACTGCTTCAATTTCATTTCCTGTTATTACATTATCCAAGGTTTTTATGTCTTCTAAGTTCAGTTTTGGTAATTCTTATGTCTCTAGGAATCTATTTCTTCTGAATTTGCCAATTTTATTGGCATACAGGTTTGGAAGGAATAATCTTCTGGATTTCGGTAATGCCTGTTATAACTTTATCTTTTCATTTCTAATTGCATTTATTTGAGTGTATTCTTTCCTTTTCTGGAGTAAGATTGGCTAAGGGCTTGTCTATTTTGTTTATTCTTTCAAAGAAACAGCTCTTTGATTCATTGATTTTTTTCTTTTTTTTGTCTTTTTGAGACAGGGTCTCACTATGCAGTTCAGGCTGGCCTTGAGCTCCCATTGTAGCCCAGGCTGGTCTCAAACTCTCAAAGATCCTCCTGCCTCAGCTTCCTGAGTGCTGGGATTACAGGGGTGCACCACCACGCCCTGTGATTCATTGATTTTTTTTTTTTTTTTTTTTAGTCTGAAGTTCATCAATTTTTGCTCTCATCTTTATAATTTCCTTCCTGTGCTAACTCTGGATGTGGGTTGTTCTCATTTTTCTAGAACCTTAAAGTGCCTCATAGGTTATTTATCTGAACTTGCTTTGTTTTTGTGATGTGGGCATTCACAGCTATAAACTTGCCTCCTAGGACTGCTTTTCTTGTGTCTCATGAGTTCTGGTATGTTGCCTGGCATTATTGTTTAGTTCTAGGAACTGTGAGGTGGGGTGGAACTGGCCTTAACAAAAGAAGGTGGGGCCAGTTGTGGGCCAGGGCCAAGGGCCAGAGCGAGAATTCTATGTTTGAAGCTTGACTCCCAGGTTATTAAGAAGGAATCAATATCGAGGTAGGTGTGAACATACTTTATTTACTAATTAGTCTTGATTCATCACTTAAAAATATTTATATAGTTTTAAAAAAAAAACTGTAAGGCTGGAGGTGTAGGTTGTCTCTCATGCCAGGGCCCTGTGTTCAATGCCCAACATTGCAAAACAAAAATACCAACGGAAAGTAAAAACAAAACACAACCGAAAACCAATAAAATATTAATGACAAAGGGAAAAAGAATATCTTCACGGGGCAAAAGTCTAGTAGATGCTACCTTTTTCACTGTATCACTACTGATAAACTTCTTCAGTAGCAGGAATATAGAGACGGTGTACCACCTGACAAGTTAGAATAAGAATACAATATCTAATGTGTTGGACATGGCGGCACATGCCTGCAATTCTAGCACTTGGGAGGTTAAGGCAGGAGGACCATGAGTTCAAGGTCATGCCAGGCTATATAGTAAGTTCAGTTCTAGCTTAGACTATATAAAGGGAACTTATGTGTCATCTTGCTGCTAAAGACATATAACGCAAATCCATTTGTGAAGAAATATCAGAAAAGCACAATTTGAGGGACATTCTACAAACTACCTGTCCTACAGTTTTCATTTGTGCCACAGTTATGACCATCCAACAATTAAGGAGCGAACAGACATTGAAGAGCCCTAAGATATCTGACTAACATGGCTCCTTTGGAAATAATGGGGCATAAGGGCTAGATGGTAGCAGTGTATCAATACCAGTTTCCTCAATTTGAAGGCTATACCATAGTTATACAGACCACCTTTGTTTGTAAGAACTACCTACTTAAGCCCCGAGAGGCTGGCCAGAGATAGAAAATATTGTAGCATGTTACTCTCCAGTGATGTGGGGGAGAAAATTCTTTGTATTATATTTGCAAGTTTCTAGTAAGTTTTAAATTGCTTAAAAACCAAATAATTTATTCAAAGGAAAAAAACCCAAGTAAAAGAAGTATATGTAGGTACATATGAATAAAAGCTAGAAAGATACACATTTAACTATTAATGGTAACCTTGAGAAAAGAATTACTAACCAGAAAGTAAAGAGGCACCTTAAAATACAGTATTACTTTATAGACTTCTGTATTATTATTATTATTTTTTGTACTGGGAACCGAACTCAGCACCTTGTGCTTGCCAGGCAGGCGCTTATGCTGCTGAATGACATCCCCGGCCTGACTTCTGCGTTATTTTAAACTTAAGAAAAAAGCCAAGCTATACCTCTGAAGAGAAAGGACCTGACTTGAAATGACCGAACATCTTCTATTTTATTGAGGTTTAAACTCAGGGACTCAGGCATGAGAGGCGAGCACTCTACCACTGAGCTATATCCCCCTTGTTGATATGGTTTTGCTAAGTTGCCCAGCCTGGCTTGGAACCTGGGGTCTTCCTGCCTCAGGTTCCTGAGAAGGCAGGATCTGTAAGTGTGTACCACTTTGCCTGACACTTTTTATGTTTTTTTTGTCTGTGATGCGGCGGATCAGGAAGGCGCTTGCGCCACTGAGCTATTTCCCCACCCCCGGGGGTTAAGGAGGGAAGTGGGGGTGGAGGGTGCTGCGGATCAAACCTAGGACCCTGTGTGTGTTAAGCATGCGCTCTGCCACACCCTGTTAAGTGACTAAACTTCCAAGAGCTCTTGGTCATGAATGATACTTCTGACAGTGGCACCCAGACTAGTTTTATTTACTGTATTTACTTGTTTACTTGTATGTTGAAATAGGGTCTGGCTGTGTAGTTCAGGTTGGCCTTCTGCCTCAGCCTCCGGAGTACAGGCATTGCAGGCGTGCACTACCACATCCAGCAGACTGATCATTTTACAGGGCCATTTTAAATATTAGCACTCACTGTAGACCTATTTCTTCTGTCTCTAGGGCCTCTTTTGAAAGAGTCAGCTCGCCTTTTCATGGCTAAGTTTAGCTTCCAATTTGTTTTTCTCTTATTTGCTTGTTTTTCTCTAACCTTTCCTTCATAGATGTTTGGGAAATTTTAAGGTATTTCAAAGAACTGTTTTCTTTCTTTTTTTTTTTTTTTTAAGACTTGCTTTCTTGTATTGTGTTCATATAAATAAAGTGGTGAGCAAATATTTATCAAAGAAACAAAAATGAAGGAGTACAGTAATTGGAAAGGTTTTTTAGAAATATGAAGTCTAAATAAAAACATGAAATTTTAAAAAGAACTTATGGGTCTAAAAGGGTTTAGTAATTTTTGTTTGCTTACTTTTTTAGTAAAAGATGACAATTTATTTTTATTTTTATTTTTTTGTCTTTTTGAGACAGGGTCTCCCTATGTAGTTCAGTCGGGCCTGGAGCTCACTTTATAGCCCAGGCTGGCCTCAACTCACAACGATCCTCTTGCCTCAGCCTCCCAAGTGCTGGGATTAAAAGCTAGTGCCACCATGCCTGGCTTAAGAAGACAATTTATTTGAAGGTGAAGGAAAAAGAGAGAGAAAGAAGGAGAGAGAAAGTGAGCAAGCAGACAAGTACTCTGGACAAGTAGGGAGTATTTAAAAGAGAAATACTCTGTTTATTTTGGTTTTTTGAGAGAAGGTCTCACTATTCAACCCAGGCTGACCTCAAACTAGTGATCCTCCTGCCTCAACCTCTTGAATGCTGGGATTATAAACAGGAGTGCACCAACGCGCTAGAGTTTTTTGGTTTTTTTAACTTTCTATAGAGTGTTAGATTAGAAATTAAGTTGCCTTCAGATTTTCTGAGTAGAGGCTATAGTCATGAAGAAAGGAGAAAGAAAAAAAAAAGGAAGAAAGAACTTTAAAGCCATACAGTCTTTTCTATCAAACACAAAGTAGCACAATTACCTTTCTTTTTTGGTTGTTTTTTTATCCCCCCAAAAGTTTCAAGGACATGAAGATAGTGCTGTGTACAAGGTAAGGCCGCTTAAGGTTCTTGAGCAACACTGAGTGGAATTTGTTATCTAGGGTATTTCAAAGTCACGCATTGTAAATATTTAAATTTGAGGTAACCCTCCATACTAATTAGAATCCTAGCACATTCTGAACCCTCACAGGACCTGATTTCTGGCCTCCTTATTTTCCCTGCCAGCCTGTATTAACTGCCATGTATGGCCCATAACACTCAGCCTTAATAAAGGCAGTAACATCCCCATAAAGAAAATCTAGCTGGGAAGCACATGATGAAAAGAGGAACTTGAATCAGGGAAATGATTAAGTTTCTGCCTTCTTGTGTGTGTTTTAATACACAAAACTAGGTCTTAGGTTCCTTTTGCAGTGTCCAAAGAGCCTAGCACTGTGCCTGACTCACAAAAGACAATATGTACTTGTTGACTTTGTAAAAACTTACTCTGATAGATGTCCATAGAGACATATTTCCCAGCCCTCATTTCCAGAGGCTCGTATAAAAATAGATCATGACAAAAATATGTTACAGAAACAAACTTCTGGAAATGTGAAGTACTGGGTCCTGTTTGTTCACCCTTTCCACCAATAAACAGTGAAACTCTATACAGGGAACTCCTGCAATTTTACCTTCTTTAAGTTTTCTCCAGCACTTTGATAACAAAAAGCCAGTTTAGGTATTTAATTTTGCAATGTTCAAACAGAAGAGTTATTTCTCTCTGACCTGTTAGTGCTTTCTTCCAAAAAAAATTTTCCATAGAGTCTAGGATTTGATAAATACAAGCTTTCAAAAGACACGTAGGCATAAAATTCTATGCAATAATTGTGCACTGATTTAGAGAATTTTGTACTGAATTTGTTATTCAAAGATGTGATCCTTCAAAGGAGCAGTCTCTACCGTTTTTGGCATTAGAGACCAGTTTCGTGAAAGACAGTTTTTCCCTGGATGGGGGAAGGATTTTTTAGTTCCCTTTTTTACTGATATATGTTTGTGATATATAACAATTACATTCCCCAGTGCTAGCATCATGGCCTCAGCTCTACCTCACAGCATAGGCATTAGGTTTTCCTGAGGAACTTACAGCCTAGATCCCTTTCACATGCAGTTCATGGTAGAGTCTGTGCTCCTATGAGAATCTAATGCTGCTGCTGATCTGATAGGAGGTGGAGCTCGGGCAAGAACTGCAGTGATGCAGAGTGGCTGTAAATACAGAGGAAGCCTCCCTCAGGGGCCCACCACTCACTTCCTGTCCCGTGGCCCAGGCACTACCGTGCTACAGACTGGTACCAGTTGGTGGGGAGGGGGCTTTATTTATTTATTTTGTCTTTTTCAGACAGGGTCTCACTATGCAGTTTAGGCTGGTCTTTTCTTTTCTTTCCTTTTTTTTTTTTTTTTTCTTTTTTTTTGGCTTTTTGAGACAGGGTCTTGTTGTGCAGTTTAGGCTGGCCTTGAGTTCACTTTATAGCCCAGGCTGGCCTTCAACTCACAGTGGTCCTCCTGCCTCAGCTTCCTGAGTGCTGGGATTACAGACATGTACCACCATACCAGGCCAGGGTGCCCTGCTTTAAAGGTTTTCAAATTGGGTGCAGTTAAACACACCTGTAATCCCAGCGCTTGGGAGGCTGAGGCAGGAGGATTGCAAGTTTGAGTCTTGCCTGGGCAATTTAGCAAGATCCTGTCTCAAAATAGAAAAATAAAATTTAAAAAGCTCGTGGAAGGCAGGTGTAGTGGTGCACGCCTGTAATCCCAGCACTCAGGAGGCTGAGGCAGGAGGATCGTTGCAAGTTTGAGGCCAACCTGGGCTACAAAGTGAGCTCAAGGCCAGCCTGAACTGCATAATGAGACCCTGTCTCAAAAAAACAAAAACAAAAACAAAAACAAAACAAGAAAACCTGATGGCCCAGGCCTGTAATCGCAGCACTCTGGGAGGCTAAAGCAGAAGGGTCGCAAGTCTGAGCCTAGCCTGGACAGTTTAGCAAGATTTTGTGTTAAGAAATAAAGAGCTTCGAGATGTAGCTTGATGTGAAGGCTCTAGGTTCAATCCCCAATACCGCAAAAGAGAAAAGAAAAGGAGGCAACCAAGATTGTCCTGAGGACCCAAATAGTCCAAGGAGTGCATTAGTTCTCCCAGGATCCTCCTGGGTTTCATCTAATATCATTTCCTTCTTACTCACCATAATCACCTACAAAGTGATTAGAATTACAAAGTGATACTCATTAGAGACAGGATCAGGCCTGCACAGGTTGAGAAATAGGAAAAGAACATTGCCACAGCCTCTGTCAAAAAGCCTTCCTTAGCTTTTTAGAAACACACTTTCCCCTACTTCAATTCCCCACTGGGAAAAAAAAAAAATTCCCCACTGAGTTTCTAGGGCCTCCGAAACCACCCAGTCATTCCAAGTCTTTCTACCCTGGTTGCACTACTCACCCTTGCCATTTATTCCTTCTCTAAGGACTACTTCGTGCTTTATACATGGCCTCATCAAAACTCATGTGTCTCTTGCCTTGTTCCTGAAGGATTTTCTAAGCCATAGCTGATTAAAATACTATACTGATGGTAGGCAATCAAATATTGCTTCCATTCAGTGTTACCGAAAAGACCATCTATCGTACCTGTAAAACACTGAAAACCTAGAACACTCTGTCACTCTTGGGAAATTCTCTTACAAATCTTGACTCTGATAAGCTTCCCTCCCAGTGAATCATGGGAGTGACCACCTCTCTTATCGTCTATCATGAGATGTGAAAAAAGAACAACCTAGGCAAAATTTAGGTCCATCAAAGTGTGTTTATGGCTTAGAAATCTATTGTTAATTTGCACAACATGTTCTGTTGGCAGAAGGACTCCCTAACTTTGAACTTGAAGTTGACACAGAAGCAATCTGACACCTCTGTTGCAACCAGCCTATTTTCAACAGTCAGAAGAGCAAACTCAAATAAAACTTATCTCTGTGTTTTTGGTAGGGTAGAGCTAAGAGAATGATGTCACTTTTCCCTTCTCGGGCTTTTAAGGTCCTCTGAGGCTGTTTTCAGAGAGAAGCGCACTTTAGTCGTAAGGCATGTGACAGGCAGATATACCTCAAGGGGCCTCACTGTATTAAAAGTGTGCAGTTTCTCATAAGAGCTGGACATTTATTTTTTAACTTTACATTTTTTATTAGTGTGTATTTGTCACACATATTTCTTTCTTTCTTTTTTCTTTTTTTTCTTTCTTTTTTTTTTTTTTTTGTCTTTTTGAGACAGGGTCTTGCTATGCAGTTCAGGCTGGCCTTGAGCTCACTTTGTAGCCCAGGCTGGTTTTGAACTCAGAGCGATCCTCCTGTCTCAGCCTCCCGAGTGCTGGGATTACAGGTGTGCGCCACCACACCTGGCTGCTTTGTCACACATATTGAGCACATTCATTATAGGGAATTTGTATCTGTACATGGTATATCTTGATTCTTCTTTGTCCCCCTCCCCTCCCCCTTCCTTCAACCCTTCTTCCCCTCCTCATTTACAAATCTTTGTTTCCATTTTTTTCTATTTTCTTTTTCTTCCCTTCCTCCTCCCCCCTCCCTTGTTCCTTGTCTCATTTGAATATACTCTTCCTATTTCCCAGGGTCTAATCCTCCATTATGAAGAACTAGAAATTTCTATTTTAAGTAGAGGCTTGGTAAAGAGCCCTGAAATATGCTTACTAAATTAGCCTAGCTAGTGCTGCTTTCTAGCTTTCTATATTTTGCATTTGAGTTGAATCTTAATTCTTTGTGTGTGTGTGTGTGTGTGTGTGTGTGTATGTGTGTGTGTGTGTGTGTGTGTGTGTGTGTGTATTTTTGGGACAGGGATCCCTATGTAATATAGGCTGGCTTTGAACTCACTATATAGCCCAGGCTGGCCTCGAACTCACTGCAATCCTCATCACGCCCAGCTCAGATCTTAATATCTGATTGTCAGTTGAAGTCAAAACTGACAGAGAAAAAGACCATCTTGGCAAATTTCAGCAACCCTATAAAAAAAAATAGTAGACAATTCTTTTTTTTTTGTCTTTTTAAAATTTTTTTTTATTTTATTATTTTTTTATTTTAAAGAGTAAAAGAAGGATAACAATAATGGGGGGGGCTTACCAAATTATAGACAAAGTGGTAGGATATTATCAATGGTTATTGTTTTACATATTGTTATCTACAAGATAGTTTCTCAGGAAAACAAATAGACAAATAATAGTGAGTTACAGACAAAAGAGGTAGGAGAGTATCAATAGTTGTTGTACTATACTTAGGTATCTTCAAAGGAAAATAAATGGAACTATACATGAGTGACCTATTGAATAATCATTAACTATTCTCAATGGCTGTTGTAGGAAACACATAATAATAAACATGCGTCCATTTATGAAATAGGATAGGAACAATACAAAAATTATGGGGTTATGGATAGATTAGTAGGAAAATACCAATGACTGCTGTAATACATGGTGGTATCTTAGAAGTGGTTTCTCAGGAAGACAGAGATACACAAGAAGGATCTAACAAGTAGTTACAGCCTAAGGGTTGTCAAAAATCAAATGAGCCGTCTGGGGCCAAAGCCAATTTTTGTAGCGTTTTCTCTCCAGCCTCCCATCACATTGGGACCCCACAACCAG
>NW_004955422.1:12943922-12949417 GCF_000276665.1 Chinchilla lanigera | reverse complement strand
GTGCATGGTGGGCCAATTGTGTCATTGTTTCTCTGTGTCATGATAGTTCTCAATTGAGCAGTGGTGGCCGGCCTGAAGGCCAGCGCGCAACAGTGCTCTCGGCCACATGGCTCCCCGTGCACCAGGGGCCTTCCCTCCGGGGGGCCTACAAGGCAGGAAGTGAGCCAGCTGGAAGACAGGCGCTCCCCGCCTGTGGCTCCCTGTGTGCCGGGGGCCCTCCCTCCGGGGGCCTATGAGGCAGGAGGTGAGCCAGCCGGAAGACCTGTGCTCCCCGCCAGTGGCTCCCCATGCACCAGGGGCCTTTTTTTTTGTCTTTTTGAAGCAGGGTCTCACTATGCAGTTCAAGCTGGCCTTGACCTCACTCTGTAGCCCAGGCTGGTCTCAAACTCACCATGCTCCCCCTGCCTCAGCCTCCTAAGTGCTGGGATTACAGGCATGCACCACCACACCTGGCTGCAAATCTTAATTTACAGTAAGCGCTTGTTTTTACAAGTTGAGCTGTTGACTCAGATGAGATGGAGCTTTGTTTATTGGATGTCCTCACTTTGTCACTTTTATGATGAAAAATGTGTAGTGTTGTAGGTGTTTTTACCAAGAAAAGGATGAGAGAGTAATGCTAACTTGGAATGTTTGAGAAATGACCTTTTAAAACTGCAAGTGCTTACAGGTAGTAGCCTTGTAAAATTAAGTGGCAAACAGAGGACAAATATTTAACTCTGGCTGTATAAGTTGTATAACTTGCAAGGTACATATTTATAGGGTACAGTGTGATATTTCAGTACCTGTGTGCAATAGGTAATGATCAGATCAAGGTAACTGACATTTCCCACTTCTTTGTGTTGCAAATATTCAAAATCCACTCCTGGTTATTTAGAAATGTACAATTAATTGTCAACCATAGTACTGTCCTATGCATACTGTACTGTACTATAGAACATCAGAAGAAATTCCACCTATCCCTTGGGGAATGGGGATTTAGCTCAGCGGCATAGCACCTGCCTGGCAAGCACGAGGTTGTGAGTTTGATTCCTGGTACCGGAAAAAAAAACTAAAAATAACTTAAAAAAAAAAAGAAATTCTGCCTATCCCAAGGTCCCCTGTATGTGTTATTTACTTTCTCCATCCTGTTCTTCCCCATACACTTTCCAGACTCTAATAATCATTGTTCTTTTTTTCAACTTCTTTGAGATCAATCTAGTTACTAGTTTCTTGTGTATTCTTTCAGAAATATTGTATGTATTGGCAGATACACATGCATATAACATAAACCTTTACTTTCCATACTAATGGGAGTATATTGTCCACACTGTTCAGTCTTTGCTTTGTTTATTGTATAGCTTGGTAATTGTTGCATATTAGTACAGAGGAAACGGCTTCATTTTTATTTTATTTTATTTTAATCCCATTGTATGGTTTTTACGGTTTGTGTCTGGGTGTCCCACCAAAGCCTCATGCAGTCATGGGGCTGGCTTTTAGAGTTTATGATTGATCCAGGATCCAATGCTGGGATTATGGGTGTGAGTGGTATACCCACCCTGGAGCGGATAGTTTGCATACAATGTAAGGGAGGGAAAGAGGCTGCTTGCTGCCATTCCTCCCTTTTGCTCTGGTTGCTTTTGCTGTGTTCCACTGCCATGAACTGTTGCCCTCTGCCATGTGCCTCTCTGCCTTGGAGCCAGCTGAGCATGGGCTGAATCCGCCACACACTGAGCTGAATAAACCTTTCCTTCCTTAATTCTAGGCGTCAGGTATTTTGTCTCAGCAATGAGAGAAATGTAACAAAGACAACGGTTATGCCATAATTTATTTAACTGGGTTTCTAATGATAGGCACTTAAGCTGTTTCCAATTTTTTGTTATTGTAGATAAAGGTACGAAGAATATACTTATACATAAGGGGTGATCAAAATATATAGTGAATGTTTAAATTTTTAAAAATTTATGGCTGTTAAAGACACATTATTTTTAATCCTCCTCAAAATACTTCCCCCCTCACTTTATTTTTTTTTATTTATTTACTTATTTTTAACTGCTGGATGACAAGTGTACATACAATTATTTTGTTTTATTTTTGCGGTGCAAAGCATGCCACCATCGAGCCACATCCCCAGCCCCTGCCTTTTGGTTTTGCTTTTTGAGATGGGGTCTTATTAAGCTGTACTGGTTTCAAGCACCCTTCTGCCTCAGCCTCCGGAGTGCTTGGACTACAGATACAACGCATCACTTCTGCCTCCCGTAATTACTGATATAGTTGAAGGTACTGTTTGTGTTCCATGGGTCTCAATAACTTTAGTTCCTTTTGTGTTGCATTTTATGTGTGTGTACGATTTTATTTTTATCTTGTGTTTGAGACTAGGTCTTGCTCTGTTGCCCAGGTTGTTCTCAAACTCCTGGGTTTAAATGACCTCCTGCCCCTATTCCCTGAGGACAGGCTCCAGACTGTAGCTTTTCCCCCGCCCCTCCCCCTTCACTTTAAACACACTTATCCCATCCTTCTTGCCACTTTCTGAAGCAGTGCTAGATGTTCTCTTTCATATCTTTATGAGGTGTGATCAAAAGACAGTGAATAGGGCTGGGGATTTAGCTCAGCGGCACAGCGCCTGCCTGGTAAGCGCAAGTCGTGAGTTCAATTCCCGGTACCGGGAAAAACAAACCCAAACAAACAAACAAAAAAAGTCAGTGAATAATGTTGTTGAGTGCCATCCAACAGAAAGGCAGCTTTGTAAAAACATGACAGCTTGTCCTCATCCACTTTACTCACAGGATCTGGCACAGAGCAATTCTGGCTCTTCCTTAAAGTCAAAATGACCGTGAAAAGTAAACGTTTTGAATCTACTCAGGACATGGGGAGAGCCAAAACAGTGCAACTAAAGACATTCATGAAAGAAGACTTCCAGAACTGCTGCAGAAAGTGGCAACAAGGATGAGATAAGTGTGTTCAAAGCAAGGGGGCAGTATTCTGAGAGGGAGTAATTGCAACGTGTCTTTTATTGCAATTTAAAAAATTTAAACATTCACTGTGTATTTTGATTTCACCTCACATTATCTTACAAATGCATGAATATGTTTGTAGAATAAGTGCTTTTGCCCAGTTTTGGATCAAGGTAATCTCCTCAATGATTTTTAGGAGCTGTATGTTTATAAAGGAAGTCATCCTTTTATATAAAAATCCCTAGATTTCAAAAGTTCATGTTAAAACCGGGCGTGGTGGCGCATGCCTGTAATCCCAGCACTCGGGAGGCTGAGGCAGGAGGATCGTTGTGAGTTCAAGACCAGCCTGGGCTGCAGAGTGAGCTCAAGGCCAGCTTGAACTGCATAGCGAGACCCTGTCTCAAAAAGACCAAAAAAAAAAAAAAAAAAAAAAAAAAAATTTCATGTTAAAAAGGAGCTGGCATCTTTCTATACTGAGCTTTCCATTTCCTATGCGGATGTACACAGTATAATGGGAAGAGAGAACTGTGCAGATAAAAGGCAAAGATTAGCAGATGAGGTTGCTAGATGAGGTTGCTTTATTTTCTTTTATATTAAACTTACCTTAATAAATATCATTTGATATTAATAATTGATAAATATTAAAATTTTATAATGGTGGACCTAGGAAATAAAATAATCCTTGTAGCATTTGTGTACTACATGAGCATATCTCGCTTCTGCTTGGTATTTTATTTTCAGTGATTTATATTTTTCCTGAATGTCAGGCTTCACAGCATGTTACATTAAGCACTTGAAAATGTAGAAACAAAATGAAACATAGGCAAAATTAGACCTTTGTAACCTAATTCCCAGAGACAAATGAAGAACTGTAAGATAATGGAATATTTCAGGAGTCAATAGAACTATTCTGTAACATTTGATAGGAAGTTAAACCCTACTGAACTACACACACTTTTCTTGGCATTATAGCAGTTGTGGTTCACTGCAGGTAAACATTTGTTGTAGCAAATGAAACAATAGCAGAGGGGTTTTTTGGAGGGGAGGCGTGGTCTTTTTGAGACAAAATTTTACTATGCAGTTCAGGCTGGCCTTGAACTCACTTTGTAGCCCAGGCTGGCCTTGGACTAACAGCAATTCTCCTGCCTCAGCTTCCCAAGTGCTGGGATTATAGGTATGTGCCACCACACCTGGCATGAGTTTAGTTTTGATCCTGTGATTCTCTATAAAAAAAAAAAAAAATAGAAACCCTTCCACATTCAGTGTTTACAAATTATTTCCTTTACTTTTCAGAATTCTTTTTTTTATTTTGGCAAAAAAGAAATAAGCCAAATTGTCATGTGTCACTGGCCTGTTATGCCAGCTTTAGAGAACTCTCTAAAGAACATTAACCTTTAGAAAGATATTTATCTAGTGGTAGGGAACATAACCCCCTAGAGATTTCCTGGACTGTGTCTTAATTTGTTGGATTTTTACCAAATTTCCTGCCTATGCTCATGCACTTGCACTTAATTAGTCGTAATTCTTCTTTAGAAAAGGCTTGTTTGAAAAAGAGACGTAACAACTGCGATGTCTTTGGAACTTATAAATATCTGGTGTAGGATTTCCTTCAGTCAGTCATCTGTTTCCTCGTTTCAGAAGATGAAACAGTGTAGGGCTATGTTTTTAAAATGTTGGATTTGTTTTGCAAATGCAGGAAAAGCAACATTTCCTACTTTTCTTAGCTTGGTGCCCACATCATTTGAAATTGTATAAGCTCTCCATGGGTCCTGGCATGTGAGGGTAACGAGGGGGCTGTGCGTGTGGGCGCAAGGGGTTGCTATGCAACATGCATTGTATATATGTACGGAAATGTCACCCCATAAATATGTGTAACTATTAAAAGTAAAAATATATTCTCAAATATTAAAATACAGAGATGACAAAAATTTTAAAAAGGCAACAAGCAGGCTGTATGTGTGTGTGTGTGCACATGGGTGCCTACGTGTGTGCATAATGTGATGTGGGTTTTAGCGGGGAATCCCTAGGAAAGTCAAAGTCCTTCTTCCAACATCTGTAACCAACAGAGAGAGACTGAGCTAAAGTGAATGTACCTGATTCTGTGAAGCACAAACCCTTTCTTTTGATGAGTGATTAACTTATTTCCCTTATATGGGAAAGGGAGAGTATTTTTCTTCTCTTTAAATCCCAGATTTAGGTTTCATTAATTAGCATATTTTTATAGCACTACGGTATTTCCCAATACGGTATTTTAAGATGAGTCACACTTTTTTGGAGTAGAGACCTAGCTCAGAATTCCATTCTATGCAGTAATTTCCCTTACAATATCTGTGATAAGTGGTTAATTAGCTTTTTTTGTTGTTGTTCTTAATTAGGAAACTGCATGGCAAAATACTTCAAACTGAGCTGGGTGTGGTGGCACATGCCTGTAATCCTATCACGGGGGAGGCTGAGGCAGTAAGATCACTTCAAGTTTGAGGCCAGCCTGGGGCTACATCGTGAACTAAAGGCCAGCCTAAACTGCATAGTGAAACCCTGTCTCAAAAAAAAAAAAAAAAAAAAAAA
>NW_004955422.1:12929484-12943762 GCF_000276665.1 Chinchilla lanigera | reverse complement strand
GTACTGGGAATCAAACTCAGGACCTCATGCTTGCCAGGCAGGTGCGATTCCACTGAGCTATATTGTTTTTGGTCTTTTTGAGACAGGGTCTTGCTTTGTAGTTCAGGGGCCTTGAGCTCATTTTGTAGCCCAGGCTGGCCTCGAACTCGCAATACTCCTTCTGCCTCAGCTTCCCAAGTGCTGGGATTACAGGCATGTGCCACAATGCCCTGCCCCCAGCTGTTTTTAAATCTACTTATTTTTTATATTTTATTTTTATTTTTTGCAGTACAGGGCATTGAACCAAGGGCCTTCACATTGAGCTACATCCCCAACTCTGTTTTTGTTTTGTTTTGTTCTGTTTTTGAGACAGGGTCTTGCTGTGTAGTCCCAGCTGGACTTGAACTCACTATGTAGCCCAGTCTGGCCTTGAACTCGCAGCAATCCTCCTGCCTCAGCTTTCTGAGTGCTGGGATAACAAGCCTGAGCTACCATGCCCAACCCCAACCTTTTTTATTTTTTATTTTGTGACAGGGTATAGCTAAATTGCCTAGGCTAGACTAGAACTTGCGTGATATATGTACTTGTAATCCCAGCACTCGGGAGGCTGGGGCAGAACGATTGCGAATTGAAGGCCAGCCTAAGCCTAAGACCTTGTCTCAAAAACAAACAAATAAAAAAACAAGAAAAAACAAAACAAAATTCTTTATGAGACAGCAAAATGTAAGATAGTCACACATGATGAAGTTGTTTCAAAGCTACAACAAAATAAATGAAGGAGTAGTGTTATATTTTGTTACAATAGTATGGCATTACAGTATTATACTACATAATATAGTACATAGTAGTATAATCCGCCATATTACAAAATAAAGACCCTTGAGACTCTACTATACTATGCTATGGGACAGTTATGACAGATTTGTACATGTGACAAATTGTTGATTTTACGCAGTTGACAAATGACAATATCCACAATCAACAGCAGATACCATGCTCAGGACTTTACATAAATTTTCTGCATGTATTCGTGGGTAAGCCAGGTAAATTAACTCTGTTCATGCTAGGAGAAGATCACCTGCTTGAGACTGCAAGTGATGTTTGTTATGGTTTGTGTCTGGATGTCCCCGTAAGTCCTCATGCAATCATGGGGTGGGCTTCTAGATTTTTGATTGATCCATGGTCCAATGCTGAGATTATGAGTGTGAGTGCTACACCCACCCTGGGGCAGTTAGTTTGCATACAGTGTGAGGGAGGGAAAGAGGCTGCTTGCCACCGCTCCTCCCCTTGTGCTCTTGTTGCTTTTGCCATCTTCTTCCGCTGTGAACTGTTGCCCTCTTCCATGTGCCACGCTGCCTTGGAGCCAGCTGAGTATGGACTGAAACCACAAACTGTGAGCTAAATAAACCTTTCCTTCCTTAATTCTGGGTGTCGGGTATTTTGTCCCAGCAATGAGAGGAAAGCAACTGAGACAATGGTGGACTTCAAAATATGTTTTAGATAACTTCCAGTCTTCATATATTCTGGATTAAAGTCAAGATGGAATATTTTGAGTTGCCACAAAGGCACTAAAAAGCCTACTTTTGTTTCCAACGTCCTATCTTTGTGAAACAGGGTTTTGTCCAGTGATAGCAACCACAATGGGGTTATGGAGTAGACTGGACATAGAAAACACACTCGGGGTGTGTCACCCACCAACTTTGACAGAATTGTCTAGTTGCAGGAAAACAAACCCAGGGCTGTGCGTGGTGGTGCACTCCTGTAATCCCAACACTCAGGAAGCTGAGGCGGGAGGATTGGCATGAATGTGAAGGCAGCCTTGGCTGCAGAGTGAGTTCCAGGCCAGCCTGAAGTACATAGTGACCCTGTCTCAGAAACCAAAACAAAACACAACAAAAAAACAAAAACAAACTGAAGGCTCCCATTGCTTCTGCTTTATGGTGAGTTGCTTAATTATTTCACTATATATTCCAATGTAATTGTAATAGAAATAAAGTACTAAGGTGGGCATGGTGGCACACACCTGTAAGCACTCAGGAGGCTGAGGCAGGAGGATCGTTGGGAGTTCGAGACCAGCCTGGATACAAAGTGAGCTGAAGGCCAGCTTGAACGGCATAGCAAGACCCTATCTCAAAAAGACAAACACAAAACAAAACAAAACAAAAACAAAGACATAAAGTGCACAATAAATGTAATGTGCTTGAATCATCCCCAAACCACTTCCTCCCTGACCTGTAGAAAAATTGTGTTTCATGAAACTGGTCCTCGATGCCAAAAGCACTGGGGACCGCTACAGTTCAGTATGTCAGCCTGTGATGTTCTTGCCAGAGCCTCAGTGGGAGATGCTCCCTTCATACTTTCCATCCACGAGGTTTTATGACAGTCTAGTAAACTCTATCATGAATTTGGGCAAATAAAATATTTTGAGGGGCCGGGGGTATAGCTCAGTGGTACAGCACCTGCTTGGCAAGTACGAGGTCCTGAGTTCAATTCCTGGCACAAAACCATAACATGACACAACACAACAAAACAAGATACTTTGGGGAGCTGATAAATACTAGCCAAAGGCAGTATACCACTATGCGGTTATGGGGTGGGATAGCGTAGTAGAGGGTGAGGTCACACAGGTCTGGAGCCCACAGGAAGGAACCTGGGTGGGTTCTCAGTGCAGTGGTTGGCGTTGTGTGGTTCAGACAGAGGAAGCCATATGGTATCCCTGGCTCCTCACAGACTTCCCCGGCACCACGCATGCTCCTGTCCCTCCTCCCTGGGCAAACTGGACTTTGGGCTATTTCAGGAATAATGTGTCCAGCTCTTTTCTGACTTGTTTTCTTTTTCTTTTTCTTTTTCTTTTTTTTTTGTGAGACAGGGTCTCACTATGCTGTTCAGGCTGGCCTTGAGCTCACTGTGTAGATGAGGTGGGCCTTGAACTCACAAGGATCCTCCTGCTTCAGCCTCCCAAGTGTTGGTATTACAAGTGTGTGCCACCACGCCCCCAGCTTTTTTTTTTTCTGCCTTTGGACAACATTTCTCATTTCATTTGCATGGAAACAGCCACCACCACCATCAAAACTATTTCTCTACACATAATATGGTCCATGCCCCACATCATTCAGGTCTGTTTGAAGTTCCCGCCTTGTGCATCTTATCTGAAATATCTCCTTCCATCTCACCATCATGCCTCTTCTTGAAACCCCAGGTACTCCTGTTTTTCCTTTCTATTTTTTTTCGATTTAACTCAGGGCCTTCGCACTGAGCTGCATCCCCAGTGCTTTTAAATTTTTTTTTGTTTTGGGACTGGGTCTCACTGAGTTAACCAGGCAGGGTTTCAACTTCTGATTCTCCTGCCTCAGCCTCCTAGGGTGCTGGGATTACAGGTGTGCACCGCCACGCCCAGCTTGCTTTGTCTAGAGCCTTTATTGTGACCTGGATTTATTTCCTCACTTGTGCATATTTTGCCAGCCCCTCTGGATTAAGAGCGCCACGTGAGAGTGTGGACAGGAGCTGCTCTGTCATCGTGTGCTCCCGGTGCCTGGCACATCGCCTAGCGCATCAGAGGGTTTTATGCATTGTCTGTGGCTGTGGAACACATTACCCTCAAAACCGAGTGGCTCAAAACAGCGCGCACTGACTTTCTCATAGTTTCTAGGATCAGGAGTTCAGGGAGGCTGAGCTGAGTTGTTCTGGCTCAAGGTCTTCAGGAAGGGTGGGTTTGGTGTGGGTCAGCCCTGCACTCATCCGAAGGCCTGACTGAACCTGCAGCCTCTTTTTCTGAGCCCTTTGATATGGCTACTGGCCATCGGCTTCAATCCCTTGCTTTGTGTGTTTCTCTATAGAGCTGTCTGCAACAGAGTGGTTGGAAAAATAATCAGAGAGAGAGAGAGAGAGAAAGATACGAAGACCTAGTACCTTAAGTTGCACACCAGCATATCGACTTCATTTTATTTATTAAAAACAAGTTGCAGGGAGGCTGAGGCAGGAGGATCTCAAGTCCCAACCCGATCTGGGCAGTTTAAATCATGTAAATGTTTTTTTTTTTTTTGTATGTTTCAAAATAAAAAATAAAAAGGGCTAGGGCTGTAGCTCAATGAAAAGGCCCTGGGTTCAAGCCCCATTACTACAGAAAACAAAACATTCCCCCATCCCCCCAAAAAAACCCCTCATTGCAAAGTGCAGCCGACATACAAAGGGAGGACAATTAAGTTCCACTTCATGAAGGGGGAAGAGTAGCAAATAATTTGTGGGCATATTTTTAAAAGGAACCCAGTGGTCCATGAATACTTGTAGATTGAAGGGATGTGTAAGATGGTTACATCTGTGAGGGGCGTGGAACACAGAGGGACGAGAACAACAGCAACAAGATCAGCAAAGACAATGGCCACCCACATTTATTTATTCTTTCCCTGCACCGATACGGTGGATTGACGACTGGTGGTCAACTTGTAACACCCAGCTGAACTGAAGCAGCGTGGTGCTGGGTGTGGGAGGCCCACCTGAGGATTGCTGCCAGCAGCATAAGGGGCAGAACAGGAGAGGAAGAAGAGAGGCTGTTGGGAGCTGTTTGTGCTACGGAGAGCTGTTGGTTCTCCTGGAGAAGCTTGTCGCCTTGGCTTTCCTGATGTGAACTTGGCTGTTCTCATCATCAGAGGAGCTCAGGATTCATTGTCACTGAGAATGCTGTAGCACCTTTTCGGAGAGCTCTGGTTCTTACTTTGAGAGTCACTTCCTGGCTCCAGTGCAGATCCCTCAGCCTGCTGGCACAGATCCTTCATTCCACTGGCACAGACTTTCTAGCTTCCACCACTGACCTTCAGGCCTTCCCAGTGCAGATCCATGAAACAGACTTGCATGAGATATTGTTATTGGCTCTTGGCCTCCAGTTGGATTTGTGGGAGGCGTTGTTATGGGCTCTAGGTCTTCAGCTGGACTCATGCAGGACATTACTGTGGGATCCAGGCCCTCAGGTGCATTCTTTTGGTCTTAAGTGTGTGGACAGATTTCCTGTACTCTCTTTGTACATGACTCTTTTGGCTACTATAAAATAATCTTACAAATTAAGTGTCCTGTATTGTATTGTTTCCCTTGTAAACCCTGACTACAACAGCCGTGAAGCGTTCCAAGCACTTTACCGCCATGAACTCATCTGACACTCAGAACAACCTCCTGAGGTACGGCTCATGCTGCTGTCTCCTTTTCTAGACAAGGAAAGCTTGGTGCAGAGACGTGAAAGAGCAGGAGCGCAGGCCAGGGATGGTGCCACAGTTGATCCTGTAGCTCTGGTGGCAGAGATTTCAAGCGCCTCTATCCTCTCTAATTTGTGATTCCAACTCATAAAACCCCGGGGCTTACAGTATTAGAAGAATCTCAAGGTTGGTTCAGGATAATACCATAGATATAGAAGTTTCTTCCAGTTGTACTAGAAGAGACCTGTCATAGACTGTGGTTCCCCGAAACCCCATGTGTCTGTTCTGTGTCTGTCTCTGTCTCCGTCTCTCTCTCTCTCTCTCTCTCTCTCTGTTTGTTCCAATGATACTACAATAGACTGTGCTCTTTCTCTCTTTTCAGTAATAGAACTATATTGTGATGGTGAAGATAAGACTTCGGGGTCTTTAATTTTTATTTAAAAGTTTTGGCCTGGGGATGTAGCTTAGTGGTAAAAGACTTACTTCACATGCACGAGGCCTTGGGTTCTACCATCAGCGCATAAAATAGGGCTGGGAATGTTGCTCAGTGGTACAGCACTCACCTAGCAAGGATGAGGCCCAAGGTTTGGGAAAAGAAACATTTTTTTTTTTTTTTTGAGAGAAACAAATGCTTAACTAGAAGGACAATCATGAGAGTATTGCTGGGCATGGTGGTATATGGCTGTAATCCCAGAATTTGGGAGGTTGAGGCAGGAGGATTGTCACAAGTTCGAGGCCAGCTTGGACTGCATAGTGAGTTTAAGGTCAGCCTGAACTACGTAGCAAGACCTTGTCTCAAACAAAACAAAACAAAGCGAAACAGCAAAACAAAAACTAAACAAACAAGCAAACAGGCAAAAGTAAAAGAGTATTTTGCTCTTCTTCCAAAATAGATTTGTTTTCTTCATATATTTGGATAAATATATGTTTAGATTCTGAATTTAGTATATAATTTTCAAGCAATCAAGCTCTTTTTTTCATGAATCTAGATGATTTATATAAGAAATTTATTTTCCTTTTATATTGAACTACAGTAAAATATCATTACGTTAGCTCACTACATAACATATTTTAGTGAAATAAACTGTATATAAACAAATTAGATTTCCCACCACACAGCTTTGAGACATTCTACTGATTTTATGAAAAGGCTGAATTGTCTTACTCATTTTGAATGAAATTCCTTTGTCTGATTGCAGACTAAAAATGACCTTTACACTGTGGTTTTCAGTATGCTGATTAAAGAAGAATGCTTGTTTAGGTTTTATTGCCTATTCATTTAATTTTACTGCAACTTGAACTAATTGTATTCTACAAAGGAAAATATGTCATTTTTAGTTTTTGCTTTCACATTTAATTGCTTCCCCTCATCATCTTGCCGACTCTTTAATGATTCTTTCCCCTTTTTATTTTTTGCATTGTTCTTTTTGTAAATATGTTCTTTTCCTACTAGAAAAAGAAGTATATTGCTGCACAAATCTCAACAGCCCTCTCTGGAATAATTTTTCTGTGTTGTTGTTATTTTGAAACTGTTAGCAAGTATCTGTGCTACATAAAAAACCATGACAACTGAAAATACTGAGCTGCACCCCCAGTCCAAAATTAGAGATTTTTTAACATTTAGATTCAGCTAACCTTTATTTTGTGCCTAGGGTATAACAGGTTTGCATGCTGTCTCACTGAATCCTTGAAGCTTCCGGGCAAGGTAGACATTATTAGGTCAATTTCAAAGATGAAGAGAGATGGGCCAAGGATGTAGTTAAGTGATAAAGTTCTTGCCTAATGTGCATGAGGCCCTTGCTTAGCATCCCCAGCATGGCAGAAAATAAAAATTAAAAAATGAAGAAAAGTGCTTCAAAGGTTGTGAAATGGGTCCCCAGTCACAGTTAACTGCAGAGTCTCCTAATTCCTGGGTTTATTCTTTCTCTATTTCCTGGGAGTGATAGAGCACCAGAGAGGAAGTTTCTTTCAGCAGGACTGCTGCGTGGGGGCAGGCACGATGCATCCTGCAGACACACAGATTTGTATGTTTATTATGACACTTTTCTGACAGATGGCAGAAAAGCGTGTTGCCTTAACAAATTGGTATATTAAGACAATTTTCTCACAGATGGGAGCAGAGCCTCATAAATGCCTTTTTTTTTCAATTCCAATGAAGGCTTTGTTTAGGCTATTGGTGGTTTTGGCTATTTTAAAACATAATAGCGTGTTTTAAATAGCATACCGTTCCTAAGATTAAACTTGAATTCACTTGGGGAATGAGTATTTTGATCAAAGATAAAATCTTTCACTGTTAAGGATCTCTGCATGCCAAGGGGACAATTTCAGTAGCCAGGGTGCAGTTGGAAGCTGGGTCTTTGAACAAAGGAGGAGAAAACTAAATGTGCAGGGGAAATGTAATATAAGGGGAATCACAAGGAATTTAAAAAAAAACACTAGTGAAGAAGGAAGATCTCATACATTAACCTAGACCGCTTCTCAGCAATACTCAGCCATACCGGCTTGATCCTCACCTGAACCTTGATCCTGGTAACAGCTCTCCTTTTTCTGACCCCTGGAAGAGCTGGATTGGTGCAAATAATAGTGATGTATAAGGACCAAGTCACGCCCAAAGAATTTCTCCTTAAGTGCCTGACATTGCTCTAACCCGGAGGAAACTGTGTCAGCAGGCTGGCTTTTTTTTTTTTTTTTTTGTAGTAGTAGTTGTCACTGTTGCACGACTGGGCATGAATGAACATGCCACTTGTGCTACCGTGCACACCGCGTTCCTGAGCACACCGCATCCCTGAGCACACGGCGTCCCTGAGCACACCGCGTCCCTGAGCACACCGCGTCCCTGAGCACACCGCGTCTCTGAGCACACCTTGTTCCGGTTGGCCCTTGTGTACTTCCGCATACATCTCAGTACGGTGCATGAGCTCGGGAAGGAAGAGTGGGTGATTTCCTACCTGGAGATAGGGATTGAGATTAAATGTGGAGGGGCTGGGGCCTCTTCTCTAGCTTGGATGTAAAGAAAGGGAAGCAGGAGTTTGAGGATAAACCAGGAAGTTCCTATCTGGGGAATTTGGACAGTCATTGATGGAATGATGGCGGCTAAAAGATTGGACCTGCCTGGTCTTGGGTAAGTAAGGAAACCTTTCCGAGCCTCTGTTCTCACTTAACTGAAGCTCTATTCTCTCATCTGTTACAAAAAAAAAAGTAGGACCAAATGAGCTTAGATAACTTTTCTCCACTTGCTATTTTAGAGGAATGTAAACTTTTCCCATCCTTTTCTTTTTCTCTTTCTTCTACCGGGAATCGAACTTAGGACCTCGCGCGTGCCAGGCAGGAGCTTGTGCCGCTGAGATACACCCCAGCCCACCCTTTTCCCCTTTAAGGTTTATTGTATCCATGATTTGATGTCGAGGCTTAGGAGGAACACTGTCTTTAACTTTAACTCTTCCTAAGGGGGATTATAATCTCCTTTATGACTATGTATTTTATTGAAAATATTTTGAAGTGTGTATGTAAGTGGAAGTTTATACTTTGGGGTAGATACTTAAGGCTTGGTTCCAAACTCATCATAAGCACAGCGAATGTTGTTTTTTATTATTTTGAAGAGAATAATACAAAATAAAAATGACACAGAATTTCAAAACAAGATGATAGGAAATTAACAATGGTTATTATATTGCATATTGTTATCTTCAAAGTAGTTGTTCAGATTACCAGATACTGACATGTAAGACTGGTCAAACAGTATAAACACTAACTTTTCCTTTCAATGAAATAATAGAAATTAAAGCTGGGCATGGTGGCACATGCCTGTAATCCCAGCACTCGGGAGGCTGAGGCAGGAGGATCGTTGCAAGTTCGAGGCCAGCCTGGGCTACAAAGTGAGCTCAAGGCCAGCCTGAACTGCATAGCGAGACCCTGTCTCAAAAAGACAAAAAAAAAGAAAGAAATAATAGAAATTAGTAGTACAATTATCTTAGCTATCTTGTTTATACATATATCCCTTCCTTCTTTTCTCCTTTTTCCCAGTTATTCTTTCCTTTTTGAGCGGTTTCTTTCCCTTTCACAATGTCTGTTGTACCTTTTGGGTCTTAGTTTAAACTTGCAAAGTTCTTTATCTCGCTGTGTTTAACCCCCCCCCAGCTGTAAATTGAGAACGCTAATAATTATCCTGAGCTAATCAGTGAAAACACTTCAGCAGTACCTGACGTATAGTAGGGACTAAAAAATATCGTGGCGGGGTGAATAAGCACCTCTTAGGAATGTAATGTTCAATCAGAAGTTTTTGTAGGTGTGAATGTTTAATTTTCAAGGATTGATGTGATTTCAGCCAATGAATGGGAGGGATATATATAATTGCACCCAGGGCCTCAAACATGCTAAGCATGTGTGGTACCATTGAGCAACATTTCAGCCCCAGGAAAACAGTATCGATGGTAGAAATAGCCTGGGCATTGAACAAATAAAAGTTAAAGCTATTAAGAAAAAAGAGAAGAACACTTTAGTGGGATGATAGGGACTGTAGAAAAAGTAGCTAAAAGAGTTTTACGGGGTCCACCTGTAATGTAAGAGTCAAACTGGGAAATCTGGACAGTTTTAGGAGGGGAAACAATAGTCTGAAAATTTATGAGCAGGAAAATGTCAAGATCAAGCCAAGATTGATGGTTTATTTTATTTGCCTGTTTTGCATTACCTTAGTTTAAACATATCTTTTGTACTACAAAAACTGTGCTCGTCTGTGACGTTGCATCATAAGTATATGTGGCTTCTGAGAAATAAACTGCTGGAAGGTGGGAAGGAGGGAACGCTGTTGACAGTGTAGGCATGGGTAGGCCTTTCCACTCAATAAACTGATGCCTGTGGGCAATGGAATCAATCAAACCAGAAAGGCAATTTTGGCAAAGCCTATGAAAATAATGGGACTGGGGATTTTAAGTATTTCTCCAGCATGGAGACATCACTTGCTTGTCAGATGAAGGAGTATGCTATCCTGTAGGAAGAAATGGAAGAAGCAAGTTGGGCGTGGTGGCGCATGCCTGTAATCCCAGGGCTCAGGAGGCTGAGGCAGGAGGATTGTTTTGAGTTCGAGACCGGCCTGGGCTACAAAGTGAGCTCAAGGCCAGCCTGAACTGCATAGCGAGACCTTGTCTCTTTTTTTTTTTGTTTGTTTTTTGGTACTGGGAATGGAACTCAGGACCTTGCACTTGCCAGGCAGGTGCTTGTGCTGCTGAGCTATCCCCAGCCCATGAGACCTTGTCTCAAAAAGACAAAAAAAAAAAAAAAAAAAAAAAAGAGGGAAGAAGTAACTGACGGCTTTAGAAATTTGACAGAGAGTGATATTAAGAAGAGGACAATGAAAGTGAAACATCCAGTGACTTATAATCATCACAAAACATCTAAAGTGCTCCAGGAGGCAAAATGTGAAAAATTTAACTTGATAACCTACAGTTGCCTAACATGTATTTACCATACAGGTAGTAGATTTAAAACAATGCATACTATACTTTATGGGTAACTTAGGTAATTTTTAAGGATGAATTTTACTGTGTGAGAATTTTCCCTGTACTGACTACAATCCCTAAATCCCAGATTAAGATGAGATTGCAGTATGGGTGTGGTGGCACATGCCTATAGTCCCAGCATTCTGATGACTGAGACAGAAGAATAGAAGGTTCAAGGCCAGCCTGGGCTGCATAGTAAATTTAAGATGTACTGATATCCAGTCTTGAAAAACAAAGAAACAGAAGGTAGAGGCAGGAGGATTGTGAGTTCAAAGTCAGCCTGGGCATTATGGCTTGTATCTAGATAACCTCCCCCACAAAGCCTCATGCACTTATAGATAGGTCTTTTGGAAGACGGTTGGGTCTTCCATGGATGTGTGGTACTGGGTTAAGAGTGTGGGATGCTGGATTAGTCTGCTGATTGGTTTAGCATAGTTTTGGGTGTAGCTGAATGGATTTACTGAAGGCAAAAGTCCCGCCCTTGCTGTGGGTGGCATCAACTAATAGGCTTCTAACCTGATGGAATATAAACGGGAAGGGAGGCGCTCTGCTTGCTGCCTCCTGCCCTGCTATGAACTGTTTCTCCTCTGCCATGCCCCTGGCCATGCATTGCCTTAGAGACAGCCAACTATCAGCTGAAACTTCTACAAACTGTGGGCTACAATAAATCTTTCTTCCTTTACCTTGTGGGTGTTGGTTATTTTGTCCCAGTAACGAGGAAGTAACTAAGACACTGGGCTCTGTAGAGTTTGAGGGTAGGGTGAGCTACATAGACCAAAACAATAAAATTATGAACTTCCAGATTAATATGGTTAGTTTTGTCTGTATTTATTGGGAACAGTTTTTTGCTTGCTTGTTTTTTTTAAGGAAGAGAAACAGATCTTTGGGTTGCAGAGAGTTACAGGTGAGTGGCCTTTTTAGTTATGCAAACATGGACAGGAGTGGCACAGTCCTAAGTGGTTTTTTTTTCCATCCCTGCTTCCGCTCCTTGAGGTCCAGGTATACAAAGCTGATCTCCAGGAAGAAGGTAGATGATTTGCCTAAGGAAGACAGGACTTCTTGCAAGGGAGGAGATAGACACATTCTGATGAACTTTTCCTCCTTGGTTTGTAATTAGGGAGCTCTTTGGTGAACTGGATACCTCCCACTCCCTCTCCCCTAAGACTTTATGGCAAGAAAGAATATGTAGGGTTTGCAAACCAAAAAACAACCCAGCTTCCTCGAGGAAGATGAGCATGGGTTGGTGACTCAGGCTCTGACATAGTTCCAGGGTATTTCTTGGAATTACAGTGCTTTGGACAGAAGGCTGAGCAGCATTAACTAAGGCTGCAGGGCACCACTTCTCTATCCTGACACCTGTATGTCATTCAGCAAGCAGTGAATGTGAGGTAAATGCAAGGAGGGTTGGCATCCTCTGCACAGACCAATTTTTTGAGGAGGGGGAGACCTAAGAGAAAGAGGTTCTGGATATCGTGTGTGGGTGACCACGAATAATTGTGACTGCTTGCAGTCTGAGTTTATGGAGGGCTTGAATTAATACTTATTTAACAACATTTGCTAAAAACTCGTCAGGCACTGTATTAAACTCTGGTAATGTGATATTTTCTATCTCTCTCTCTCTCTTTTTTTTTTTTTTTTAAAGATGAATCTTTCCTGGAATTTATAGTGCAACATCCAGGGTACTGTACAGGGATAGAAGGGACATTCATCCTTCATTAATGTACTAGTGCTGCAAATACAGAAGACAGAAGCCTTCCATTAGAGTTGGTCCAGAAGGCATGCAGAAATTCAGAAAAGTTGGAAGTTCTAGTAGAATATTTTCCTTCTTTCTCTGATAAGATTATTGTACCTAGCTCCACTGAGTAGATTATCCTTTTTTGTGCTTTTATTTATTTTTTTAAATCAAAAGGAACGAAAGGAATGCCTCCTACCTTAAAAAAAAAAACCCAATCCCCATTATTCAAATCCAATGGCTTGCCGGGCATGGTGGCGCACGCCTGTAATCCCAGCACTCGGGAGGCTGAGGCAGGAGGATCGTTGAAAGTTCAAGACCAACCTGGGCTACAAAGTGAGCTCAAGGCCAGCCTGAACTGCATAGGGAGACCCTATCTCAAAAAAGACAAAAAAACCCCACAAAAAACAAAAAGACAAAAACAAAACCAAAAACAAAACAAAACAAAACACCCAAATCCAATGGCTTCTAGGCATTTTGATCTCTCGGTCCTGCCTTCCCCATCCTGCCCTCTCTCAGTTCCCAGGTACCAGGGATAGAAGCAAGGGCTTCATGTCAGCCTACATCCCAACCAGTCTGCCTACCCCTTACGGTCTTACTGTATTACAAGCTGGCCTCGAACTTGCTGTCTAGCCCACGGTGGTCTTGAACTCTCGATCTTCTTGCCTCAGCTTCCCTAGTGCTGGGATTACTGGGGTGCACCACCACGCCCTGCAACCAGCTTGTTTTATAGTTTTTGAGACAGGTTCTCACAAAGTGGGTAAATTGCTTAGGGTAAGCTTTAATTTGAGATATTCCTGTCTCAGCCTAGCTATGCAGTTCAGGCTGGCATGGAACTATGTGGCCCAGGCTAGCCTAGAACTTAGTAGTTATCCTCCTGCCTCAGCCTCCAGAGTGTTGGGATCACAGGCGTGCGCCACCAGGCCCAGCTAAAGGGCCTTCTACAAAACACACTTCTCCCAGTTTGAAAAGTAGCTGGGAATAAATGCATACTATTACACATGCAGGAAGTCACACTCCCTTTGCCCTGCTGTAGACCCTGCGATTGAAAAGCGGGATGAATACATCGTGATAAACGCAAACCTCCTCGTGAAGATGATGCACAAAGCAGAGAAAGCCATGTCTATTCCAGTGGAAGGTGCTCGGGCTTGCAAAAGGCTAGACCTTAATTCGCAGCAAATGGAACCAGCGGAAACAGGTCCTAAAGAAAATTAGCTATGAAGGATAGGTGCACAGGTGGTGGGTGGAAGGACAGGGAAGGGAGCGTAGCGGAGAGCCCGGCTTGGTCAACTTCTTCGAACCCCTGTTCTAGGGTAAGAGCTGGGACCAAGGATGGCTAAGATTCTTGCATGACAAATTCTATGGTTCTTTGATTGCGTGGGTAGAAACGGGCCATTTTATCGATTTCCTAGTCTCCAGGAGGGAGAACACTGTCCTCTGAGCTTGGAACTGAGCAGCAACCTGGTGGACAGTCACCAAGGCGGAGGTGAGCGGATTTCACAGTGGTGGAGTTTTAGACTTTTGGGGTGCTTTGAGGAAATTTCCAGGAAGGCCTTTCATTTTCTAACCTGGTTTTGACAATCGAGACTTTGGGATGGGGGAACGGCAAAGATCTAGTTTAGGCTAGGATTATTCCTTTTAATAAGCTTTCCGCCTTTCTTTATACTTGGGCCCTTAAAATAATGCCGAGAAGCAGACCCTAAGGGGGTGCAACGGGGACTCCCGATCACAGAATCGGGGAGGCTCGCGGAATCCTGTCTCCGCGTTTTCCCCCTCTCCCGGGTGTCGGGATCTCGTGTTTGTGGCGGAGCGGGCCGGGAGCGAGGCTCGCCGCCGCGGGGTGGGGTGGCCGGCGCCTCCGCGGGAGGGAGGGAGGGACGGCGGGAGGG